>NC_056733.1:1347077500-1347377500 GCF_019279795.1 Protopterus annectens | reverse complement strand
GTTAGTAAGAAAAAGAAGTCTAGTTTAATAACCTAATTGAGTCAAGTTGGCATTTTAAACCCAGTGATATAATCATTAAAGCTTCTGCATTAGCAAGAAGCATTTTATATTGATGCTGTCATTTAAGCCTGGGTGTTTATCCAAATTTAATTTAATCTGCCAACATGATTTGCAGCATTCAAGCCGCACTTTATAGTCCCCTGTAAAATCAGTCATACTGATGGCATCTTGTACAAAAAAATGTAAATTTATTGAAGGAGGTGCACAGTAAAAAATGTTTTACCAATGCATTGTTTAGATCTTTGTTTCTAATTGCAAAGGTATGTTTGTGTATTCTGCAGTTGAATTTCCTTGTTGTTTTCCCACGCAAGGTACATTACCCCTCATTTATTACAGTCCTATCTTCCTTTAGAAGAATGGTTACATTAAGTGCATCAATGTGTACACTGGAAGAGTTGTTGATAAAATGGCATTGTTTGCATTTTCCGCACATAAAGGTGCCCAGTGTGCCATTCTTAATGTCTGCTGTTGAAGAAGCTAATTCAAGCAACGATTTTAATGTTGAGTGTTTTTTATAAGTGAAGAGGGGTTTGGTACCCTCATATCTTGGTTAGATTACATTCCCCAAAATGATCTTCAAATTCTTTTTTAGAATGTCTTTAATTAAAAACGTATCAACAGTAATCGGAAGAGGGAAAGTTTTTCTGTAACCAAACAAAGACTGTTGTGAGGTAGTAGGTGTAAGTCCAGTGTACACATTAAAGCAGTTAATGTAGCCATTTTTTCAAAAGGAAGATAGCCCAGTCAGACTTTCCCGGTAAACAAATGCAATAAATAAAATAAATGTGTTTCACTAAGCTCATTTAGATATGTTGAGCAAATCTGTGTAAAATTAAGAAGTGTGGTGTTTTATGCCATTTCTTTATGACCTGGAATGTCTTAAAATATATATATTTAATGTTTTAGGCCGAAGTGTATCACTGTTTGCACCCATATTAGGATGTTTGCTTAATTCTTATTTTATATTGCTTTCTTTAAGTATTTCATGTTCTACTTTATCTTCTAAATTAGTAGATGTCTTTCTACTCCCCCCACACACCTTCAGTAGTACAATATTCTGTCTCTAGTTTACATCACTTTTGATATCCACATTTCTCATAAGTGTATTCCCTTTAGTCCATTTATCCCTTACGTTATTGCTCTGACTTTTCCAGAGAGCCATTTGGTATAATAATGCCTGTGTTGGAACATGAATCAAGCCCCACACTCATCTGTGTAGGAGAGAAACCTCTTTTTTTGTTATCCATGAGCCTCGTCCACCTCTTTTGCAGTCCTCTATTATTACTTGCAATGTATTTAAGCCCAGGTGAGTAAAGGGGATGGTTATGTGTTTAATTAAATTACATATACTAGGGGGATCATTAGCTTAACTAAATTCAATCTACCCATTTAGCACTTAAGCATTATTTCTTCCTTTAATATGTCATTCATTTTCTTATACACATTGCCTCTGTTTCTGTTTGTATCTTGTACTGTAATACCTACATTTGAGCTTAAGTAATCAGGTATTTTTTTCAACTCTTTTATATTGTCCTTTGCCTAATCCATAGCTATCTGCACCAGTGAGGTTTCTTGGTGTCCAAAATTAGTTATGATTTTTCCATATTTCTCAAAATGCACTTTTCATAACTACTTCGAAATTCTCTGTCATCAAATACAGTCTGAATATATAGGGTGTATCCCTTAACCCCGCAAAAAGAGATCATCTGCATTCTTCTGCAACCCTAATTTTCAGTCACTTAATAACAAATGAAAATCTTCCAGGAGACAAAGGCCATCCTTTTCATGTGCCAGAACTTATTTTCCAGTTTGAAAGGTTCCCCCATCAAACAGTACACAAAATTTAGGGTTAGAATATAACACTTGTATCATAAACAGAATTTACTCCCCAAACCACTACTTCAAAATGTTGCATGCAAGACTTCTGTCCTGCACAAATTCACTCTGGCTTTTTTATATAATATACAGTAACATTTTGACTTTTCTACTTGCTGATGTTTTCACTAATATTTTGATGTCTAAATTAAATACTGATATTGGTATGTATGTACCAGATCTCCTTTTTCTTTGGTGGTACAGCTGTTCTCACTTGTTCCATTAAGGGCTATAATTTCTTTTCTTATTATATCATGTGACATAAATGTTATATCATGTAACTGTCCAGTCAGGTTTCCCCTCCCAATTTATTAAATTCAGTTGGGATTCCTTCTTGACCTGGGGATTTCTCACTCTTTAGGTTACTTATTTCCTATTACACCTCCTCTTCACTTATTGACGTTTCTTTTCCACTTCTCATACTTCCATTAATTTTGTATTTTTTTTCTCTTCCTCCTGGAACCTTTTTCCTAATGCCAGTGACTGGTTACCAGTGTCTAATCTCACAGGCCTGCTCTGCTACCTTATTTTTTATAATGGGGATCACAAGAATCGTACGAAGTTTAAGGTTTCTTGCGACCACTATGCTTTGCCAGTTCCCACCTTAGACTGTGCGTGAGTTCTCAAGGAGGCCTCTGCCACTCCTGTCCAGGGTGAATTTATAGAAATCCATCTAATTATCCAGGTCAGTCTAATGGAAGGTAGTGCAACACACTGCTTTATCTGCAGGGGAGAGTTTATTGCAGAGGTGAGAGGTACGCTGAGTAATGAATGTCTCTACTGGTTCCTTTTTTTCATTAAAAGGCAAGATTATGTACTTAGCTGTTTCTTCCCACACAACTTCCAGAATGAATCCTGCTTTGACTTTCTGCTTCTACGTACGTCAGGGCAGTCTGCTACAACACGTTCTAATAGTTTCATTTCCGTAAGTTCAGTATCGCTGCTGCTCCTGTTGCTTTACTTTTTTACCACTGAAATTTCTTCAGCCTCTGTTCTTTTTGTAACACTATTTTCTGTTTTGTCTTCTATCTTTCCCATTTTTTTGCCATTAGCTTTGCTCTAAAAGTAGCTTTCACTCCATCCCATGCTACATCAGTATTAATGGGTCTGTTTCTTTTAGGTTCTCCTGAATAATTTGTTCAATTAGATTTTGTAGTTTTACTTGTTATGTACTGGATATCACTTGCTGGCTCCATCTCCAAAAGCCTTTTTTCGCATTTTTCTCCCTTATGAGGATTACATCATAACCATGCCAAAATGTGTCCTGCATCTCTTCCTTATTTCATTTCCTTGTGTCTTGGATATATCCTTTTTACATAGGAAACTACTTGTCTGTGCGTCAATATTCTTGGAAAAGTATGCTGTCCTAGGGCTTTATACCAGATTCTCCATATGTCTCTTAAATTTGTTCTGTCCATTTCTTCAATCAACTTCTTTTTCTGTTGTGTGTTATATTCTTTTTGCAGTGCATCATGTCTTTATTTACAGTCAGGTTTACATTAAAATCTGCTAGCGAAACGTGCATGTACCGTCTTTCTGCCAGTCAATCCAACCCTTCAAAACTGATAACATGACTTATCTTCACTAGGTGCGTGTACATACTTTGTAGAGTTTCCTTCCATATCACCCATCTGCTGCTTCTGTTACTCAGTAGGTATTGTTTTGTACTGTACTTCCTTTGAAATAAGATTGCCACTCTTGTTTTAGCGCGTCTTGGTTTACAGTCTGCTACTGCCACACAGAAATGTGTTTCTTAGCTTATTCAAATCTCTTTGTTTCCCGTAGTAATATTACTTTATCCCTTTCCCTCTTTATCTTTCTTCTAACAAGGTTATAATATTTAATGGGTGTCGGTATCCTGCAGACTGCTAAGAGGTGACCTGTGTCTGGCATACAAGGCATCCTCCAACCCAATATTGATGGATTTACTGCAAATCAAAAATACTTGGTCTAGGAGTCTAAACATCATCTGAATATTTCACACAGGTTGCCGTTTCTGTGGAATAGATTCCCCATTCACATATAACAAAAATTCATCCCTGTCCATTTTCGAGAGCAATTTAGATCTATAGGGTGGAAAACAGAAAATTTACCCCAGGACTGTTCTGTGTACTACGACTGGACAGGTGCAGCTCCTTCCTCATGCATTGTGTCCCCTCAAATTATCTATTGTATTATTCATGTTATTCTTATTATGGGTATTATATAATTATCGATCATGAGATGGGTAACTCACATTTAGCATAGATGCCCAACTGCTCTTAACAAGAGAAATTTTATACAACACAAATCAGCATGGAATGCTGACCAAATACATCAGGAACTTAAGTGCCTGTCTGAAAGTAGGAGGTGTGCTGCTGGTGCTAGAACCAAAGTGATGTAAGGGAAAGTGTGCAAGTTTGTTGAGCACTGAACCTGTGGCTTGAATTCTACTGTAGAAACTCCACAGTTATTTTATACATAAGCTGATAAAAATGTGATGAATGAATTTTATTTAACAAGCAGTTTGGCATCTTGGCCACTAATCATTCAAGGTGTCTTCAACATATTTTATTCATTTGTTTACCTATGTATTTATTTAATCATCTATAACCAGGTGGAGTAGGTTATTTCAAGCACAGAAAGGGAAATTGGCTACGCTTAAAATGAACCACAAGGGCAGCTAGCCTAGTACTTATCTATGAACCTATGAGAGAAACCAGTCTGTGCTGTGCAGTGAAGTGACACCTGTTTTTTATTAGTTTGTTTATTGCTATTTCTTCCCATCCCCCATGTTCATCTCTAGGTCCATCCGCAAAGCTGAAACGGTGACCAACTCCTTCGCAGTCTTATCAGAATGCCACCACTCCGTACACTGTATCAGAATGATATTGGGCTGCTTTACCTTGTATCCCCCCCACTGATGTAAAGAGGCTAAAAGGAAAAAGCAAATACCCTCTCTTGGTTATGTAGCATTTAGTTCATTAATATAAACCATATTCCAATGTAAAGAAGGGGAAAAAGCAAATACCCTGTCTTGGTTATGTAACATTTAGTTCATTAATATAAACCATATTCGATTATCACTAGAGAGTTCATAAGTAACTACTAGACTGTTCTCTGTAGACTTTTACAAACATGTTCCAAGCCTAGTCAATAACCGGAGGTCATAGTCAAACACTGTACCTTGTATCTGTGTGGTAGAGACTTTCATCATGCCAAACCTCCTCTGAAACACTAGGCATTATCTGTATAGCATAATATTCCAGTAACACCACAAGTTTTAAGAATTTGTATGGCACTCTTGAATGTTGAACACAAGGACATAAAAGATTTGCATCCTTCCTATGTCTTCTCATTTTCTTTATACTGTGCACTTTATCAGTAAAAAATCCAAAGTTCTGACTTGGCTAGATACCCTTAAAAATGAAATGTAATCACGGGTACAAAAAGCGTCACAACGTATTGATCCTCCCTTTCAGTATAACCATTTCTAACTGATTTGGATGTATGACTGGATGACTTATTACATTGCACATCCTAACCTCTTCCTAATATGGATCATTGCATTCAATTAGATAAAGCAGGTGGAGTAGCTAGTACAGGTGACGTCAGCTTTTCACATTGTCTTTTCTGTTTATAACACATAACTGTAAAGTATTCCACATAACCATTTTAGAAGAACTCTTAAAATGTTTGAAAAATATGTCTGACTCAGTTAATTTGTGTTAAACTGTTTATCAGTGTGATTAAATTTGATACGAATTTGAAAAGCGTACATCACACCATATAAAGACGTTAATACAAATATGTATCTTTTGCGAGTTATTTATAACAGATGATTAAATGCTGTTCTGCCTTTGCATGCAAATTCCACAAACTTTGTTGAAAATTGAGTTGAACTTCGCTTGTCCAATAACCTCTCAAAGATTCCTGCAACATAAATTATATTATTGGAAGGGAGCTAGAAAAAACACCCCCCTTAGAACACATTTACTCATGATCTCCTGTGTTATGATTTTCATTAGGTGCCCAATTTAAAAAAATATATATACTCTGGTCTATATCCCCCCTCCCCATCCTTAAATAATTTGATTTTCCTTTTCATCCATAGTCTTCTAATGCTCATATACTGCCATGAAAAAAGTTTATTAATATAATTAGAGAAAAATAATGCAGCTTGAATTCCTCCACTGAAGTTCTCCTACTAGTCCAACTTATATTGCATATAGGGACAAATCAGATGGAGAATGTTACTGCACTTGTTTTTTCAAGTAATGAGGGTGGACCTAGAAACAAAGTTTATCTTACCTGTGTACCTCTTAACATTAGGTGAACAAGTATGTGAATTTTAAATTGTCTGGCCTTACTCATGTGGTATACTCATGATTTCTGGACATTTAAGGGACCTCTCCAAGGCCAGCAGAACAAGTAGTATATACTTTAGGCTTTGTAAACATTCAACAGTATATGAGTGCTTCTATTGAAAACTGCTTAAAGGTGAGTTATTGCTCAATAATTGTCTACAGCCTTTAGAAACATTCACTTCACTGAGTCTAGTGACCTTAACAAGTGAGTCCTAGAGGTGCTACAATCTCATCATTGCAATCCCCTGAGCAATCAGCAGTACTTGACCTGTGAGATGGAGCATTTATGCCCATTCATAGGTATTTACTAGGCTAATGGCCCTGGAGTCTTTACAAGCCTAGCCCATAGGATTACCCTGGCATCACGCCACCTGACCTTAGTTCCTAGTGCCTCTGTCGAGTAGAGCCACTGGAGTGATCCCCAGGGTGAATTTTCTATTTCCCATCCACTCATCAATATTTCTCTTGAAGAGGGCCAGTGAGGTGCACTGCTTGACATATATGGGAAGTCCATTCCAGAGCATGGGCAGTCTCTGGGTTATGAACCTGTCCCTCCAGCATGTTCTGTTGATTGTGGTAATGAGGTTGAGGTCTTTGGAGCGTGTGGTGCGGAGGTATTGGGATTTCTTTAGATGTAGCATTTCTAACAGAGCTGGGTCAGACATAGCTTTGTAAGTCAAGCAGAGATCAGCTCTATGTAGGTGATATGAGACAGAGAATAGCTGGAGTTTTTTTATTCTGCCCATATAGGACAAGTGTTTAAGGCCTGGGATCCTCTTTGTGAGGTACTTTTGCAGCCTTTCCAATTATAGTCAATGATTGGCCTAATGAGGGAAGACTAGAGGGAGACAATGACCTCTTTCTTCCTGGATGCAAAACCCTTAGAAATGAGATGTGCCACATAGAACGACTTTCTGACCACAGTGGCAATGTGATGGTCAAAGGTGAGGTTGCTGTCAACCTGTGTTCCCAGATCTCTTATAACACCTTCTGTGTTCAGTGGACTACCATCAGTGTGGTAATTCAAAGGAACTGGGTTGTTCCCAAGGGATATGACAACACATTTTTTTGGCATTGAGCTTAAGGCCATGGTTCTGACACCAGTCGTTGGTCTCATTGAGGCCTTTCTGTAGGCTGTCAACATCACTTGGGGAGTTAATAATAGCTCCCAACTTGCAATCATCTGCAAACTTTGTCAGCCAAAGTCCCTTCGTGTTGACCTGGACTTCAGAGAAGTAGATACCAAACAGGAGAGGACCCAGGACTGAACCCTGTGGGACTCCACTCGTGGAATCAGCAGTCTGACTTGGAGTCAGCTACTTTCACACTGTGAGTTCTATCTGTGATCCAGTTTGCAAACCACCTAGTGATATAGGGGCTGATGCCTAGCTTAGTGAGTTTTACTACGATTCCTGAGTGGGGAATGGTATCAAAGGCCTTGGCCAGATCAAGGTAGGCTATATAAACCACCTTGCTTTCATCCACAGCTCTGGTGACTGACTCAAAGAAGTCGACCAAGTTGAGCAAGCATGATCTACACTTCACAAAACCAAACTATGTAGGATCCAGAGTTTGGAGATTCCCTATGTCCTTGTTTATTAGGTCCATGATGATGCGTTCCGTAGCTTTGCATGTCGGACTCGTCAGGCTAATGGGGCGATAATTCCCAGGGTCGGTAGTCGCTCCTCCTTTGTGGAGAGGGATGACTGTAGCAGTCCACCATTTGGTAGGGACAAAGCCTGAGGTAAGGCTGTGACTGCACAGGGCACACAGGTGAGGTGCCAGTTCACTCTGTAGTTCATGTAGAACACAGCCAGGGATATTGTCAGGTCCCATAGAAGCTGTATTCTTGGCCTTGTACAGTGCTGTTTTAACCTGTGCAGCAGTAATACTGGGGGCCTTTCAATCTACTGGTATTGTGATTGGTCCTTTGGGGGGGTAAAGTTAGCACTGAATCTATCAGCCAGTATATTGGCAATATCTGTTGGCTTGGTGTAGGAGGTACCATTGTGCAGTAGCTCAGAGCAAATCTGGGTATTGCCATGGATATTCTTTACATAACTAAAGAAGGCCTTGTGGTTGTCTTTACTATCTGCTGCAATTTTGTTTTCATAGCTAGCTTTAGGGGATTTGATGAGGGATCTCAATCTTTTGTTGAGGCTGGTAAGGGAGTTTGTCCAGTCTTGGGACTTCACCTTATTCCGCATCAGTTTCCTCCTTCTGTTGTTGAGTTTGTTTATGGCACGGGACCACCAGATCAGCTTCCTTTTTTTTTGAGGAGAGCATTTTGGTTCCATTGGGTATGGTGATATCCATGCATTTGTGTACGTGTTCGTACAGTTCATTGGTGTATGATTCGGCGGTCATGCAACTATTCTCCATTGGCATGGGTGCCGTGAAGTTAGCCACCTCTGTTTTTAGGACCCCAAAGTTAGCTTTGGAGAAGTTTTTCATGGTGGTTACCTTTGTGGGGGGGATGTGGATTTCCAAGGTGATTAGTCTGTGGTCGGATCTAACCAGGGAGGAGTTGACTATTGGTGTAAAGCAACGGTTGCCTATGTTAGTAATGACCAGGTCAAGGATGTTGCTACCTCTACTGGGGGAAAGAACAAGCTGGTCCAGAGCATTGGAATTAATGAATTCCAGAAAGCATTGGGCAAGTGTATTGGTACACAAGTAGTTTTCCCAGTTAATGCAGGGGTAGCTGAAGTCTCCCAGTATGAGAGTGTTAGGTTGGGCCCTAATATTCTTCATCATGCTTAGGAACGTGGAGTGTGAGTCTTGGGACATGGTTGGGGACCTATAGCAGGCTATGACCTGAATCATTGTCTTATCCAGTGTTAGCTGCACCTGAAATATCTCAGATGCATTATGTTGGGCTACCAGTCTTGGGATGTGCACATCCTGTATGAATATGGAAACACCACCACCTGTGGAGCTTCGGTCCAAGTTCTGGGGCCGAAAGCTGTGGAATGAGTTATAGCCTGGTTGTGCAGGGATGCTTTCTGCTGCCTTGAACCAGGTCTCTGTTACAGCACAAATGTTGATGTTCTTCATTTTAAGGAATGCTTCGAGCGAGTGCATTTTGAAATTTAGACTTCTAGCATTGAGCAGCATGACTCTCAGATTGCATTTGTTTGTAGCTGTTACAGTGGTAATTTGGTCTTTGGAACACCACCTAAAAAGGCACTATAGGGGTGGCAAGAGCCATGGCCAGTAACCGGAAGCCCAGGGGGTGACAGATGCAGGCCATCTCTGGCAAAGAATCGAGGTCTGTCAATCATGTCATCCTTGGCAGACAGATACTGGATCCCCTTAAAATGACACGATAAACTTAGCCAATTGTTTCTACATTGCTGTCTTTGGAAGATCTTACTCCTGCATTCAGGACTACCGCTGATAATATTCTTCTTCCTCAATGGTTTTTCTGCCCAAATTTCTCCCCATGCAGCTTCTGTTTGTGATCCCCCACTTTGTTTTTGTCTAGCCCCTTGTTTTGTCATGTCTTCCCGAGCTGCCGATGTATCTCCCTGTCGTACTGATTCTGTTCAGTTCTTAATGTTTTAGATCCTGAAAGTTGACAGTTGTTCTCCTTATACCCTATTTTTTATACCTTATATTTAACTTCTTTAAATGACATTATATTCTCCAGGTCTGCATATATATCTGGATGTTGTCCTTGTCTCTGACCTCTGATCTAAGGAATGTTCAAGTGACTAATTTTGATTGTGAAATGCAAGAATCTCTCACTGTGATTCACCATGAGTACTTATAAGTACTGCATACTGACTTCAAAAAGAAAAATCTTTGTCCTTGTTTGCTTCAGGCTTTTCCCTGTTTTGTATAAGTGAGAGTAATAATCTTCCTCAAAGTGACAAAGTGAAATATTGAGCTATGCCATGGTGATCCCTTATACTTGCATCTGTTCTGGATTACCATTCCACTTTTCTTTATGTGCTCAGCACCACCAGTGTATGCTTGTGTTACTTCTTTTCTACCTATGCATTGGATACTTCCAGCTTGGAGTAGACACTGAATCTCTACATTTGGTTGTATAACTTCCAGCTGCTACTAAACTTTGAAGTCTGCTGTGTGTGTGTGTGTGTGTGTGTGTGTGTGTGTGTGTGTGTGTGTGTGTGTGTGTGTGTGTAGAATTATTATTAGCATTCACATGAGTCCTGTGTCTCCATTTACTTTAACTTTTCTTACAGATGTGTCCTTGTGGCATGATAAGCCTCCATGATAAGGACTAATTATCTCATCTGAAGTTGTTAATCTTCTTCCTATTCATCACTGATGGGTTCGGTTCTGAGCCCTCGGAACCGAGGCGGTCTTATACCAAACTTGCGTACACCAAAAACTCTCAAGCTAAGCTGCTACCCACAATGCCCTTTGCTCAGCTACCTCAGATCTCATTTGCAGTGCAGCCATATAGCAGCATTTCACCGAACTCTCCAGCTAAGTGCTTTTTTCATATATATTTAATAGTTTGAAAAAGTTTTTTTTCTTCTTTATAACTTTACAAGGTTAAATGGAAAAGATTCTCTATTTGGTCACGTAATCAGGAGCTAGACTCATTCTCAGCCCCCATAGCCACTATTCTTCATTATTTGGCTGAGCTGTTCAACAAAGGTGCCTCGGTTTCTACCATCCAAGTCCATCTAGCAGCTATTTCCAACTTCCATAATGGGTCTGAAGGAGTACCACTTGTCTCCTCTTGTCTTTGCAAGACCTTCCTCAAGGGTATTTTTCACAGCAGGCCTCCCATCAGACAGCATGGAATTTGTCCTGGGTTCTGCAGGCTCTTTCTCTGCCCCTGTTTGAGATGGCTTCCACCTGTGATCTAAAATTCTTATCTTGGAAATCCTTATTCCTGGTGGCTATAACTTCAGCAAGACGAATTTTGGAATTACAAGCATTATGTATCAAGAGCCCTTATCTGATCTTTCATAAGGACAGAGTATCACTTCGAACTAACCCATCCTTCCTCCCCAAAGTGGTTTCTGATTTTTCCATTAACCAGTCCATTGAGCTCCCTGTGTTTTTCCCAAATTACTCTAACAAGGGAGAATACTGCCTACATTCCCTGGATGTTCATAGACAATTAAGCTTTTATCTGGACAGAACTAAATCATTCCGCAAGTCAGACCAGCTTTACGTTTCCTTTGTGGGCCCTAGAATGGGAGGTGCAGTATCAAAGGTTACTTTGTCTAAATGGCTCAGGGATTGCATTGCCTTCGCATATTCACTTATGGAGGGATCTTAGCCAGGCCAAATCAAAGCTCACTCAACCAGGGCTATTGCAGCATATGTTGCCTTCCACTCTAGGGCCTCCATGGATGACATTTGTGCAGCTGCCATTTGGGCTAAGCACCACACTTTTATCAAGCATTACAAATTGGATCTGATCTCCAGGGGAAGAGCGGTCTTTGGCTCAGTGGTTCTCAGGAATGTTCTTCCATAAGGGCCACCCAGGTTCTCCAAGTAGCTGGGGACTCGGTCCCATCAGTGATGAATAGGAAGAAGATTAACAACTTCAGATAAAGAAGTTATGTCTTACCATAACACTCCATCTGAGTTGTTGATCTTCTTCTAGTCATCACACCCTCCCACCGACCCCATCCTAAGGTTCCTGGTGGATCTTCTGGGTCTTCGTGGTGTATTAGGGTTTCTGCACAGAGATGGCCTCTGGCTTATTCTTTCTCTATATGTTGCATGCAAACTTGATCTGTGGTAACTGAGCAAAGGGCATTGTGGCTAGCAGCTTAGCTTGAGAGTTTTTGGTGCACGCAAGCTTGGTATAAGGCCGATTCGGTTCCGTGGGCTCGGAACCAAACCCATCAGTGATGACTGGAAGAAGATCAACAACTCAGATGGAACGTTATGGTAAGACATAACTTCTTTTTTAAGAATGTCAGCATTTTCTCTTCAAAAATGACTTCTGGCTTCTGTACTATTATAAAGTTGTTTTTCCTCAATTTCCAGTGTATTGTTCCTTTCTGAGGATGTCAATTCATATACATTTTCATTCAGTCAGGAGCAGAAATATTTGGTCAAGCTGCCATCTTTGTCAGACTTGTCACCCTGCAAGCCTGCGATTTTAAAAATGCTGCCTCTGGGGTCACTAACCTTAGCCAGCAGGTTATACAAGCTTCAGGCCGTGTGTGTAGATAATGACTGCTTGCTTCTCTGAACAGATAAAATCATCCTCAGGGCTGTTTCTGACCTCTGCTTGAACTACCTTTACTGCAGTTGTTTTATTTCCTTTTCACTGAGAATTTCATATAAGGGAATAAGATGTTGCTGTGTAGAAGGGAAATTAAGTTACTGCTTAGAAAAATGACAGAAAATCATATGGGGCAAAACTTAGGATTATCCTGTGTGATGCATTCATTCCTGCTCTGTAATTTGGAGCTGAAGAAATGTCCACTTGGATACTTCAGATCTAATTGTCACAATGCTTATAAGGCACATCCAACAGCTTAACTTCCATTACAGCTGCTAAACTATTCCATTTAGTGGAAAACTGCAACAATGCTGCAAAGCTGGGCATACATTCATCAAACGTAAAGTCTGCGTTTGAGGTTTAGGTCATTAATGAGGCCACTTCAGCAAAGCAGTCCTTGGAAGCTTCTTGTGTGTTTTACAACTTTGCCATTCTGCGTGGTAGCACTGTTAAGCATGTGCAAAAATTATCTTTTGAGGAAGACATTTTGGAGGGTGGTGCTGTTGTAGAATGTATACCTCATGTAAATAATATTATACAAGCAAAATTTGTTTAATTTGTAAGCTTATGCGTTCTTTATAGTCGGTGTTGCAGTACTTAGCCTTAGCAAATTCCTGCCATGCAGAAGCCCACAGCCAGCCCAAATACCAGAGTCTTTCACTATCCCAGGTCATCACTGTCTTCAGTTCTTTTTTTAAAATGTTAGTCCTGTGTACAAGACTACACGTGTAAGTGTCATAACTCCATCAGTCAGCTTGAAACCAGAAGACCCGTACCTTGGTGGAGAATTTCTTTTTATTCTTAATAGTATTTACCTGTTAAATATATACAAATTCTACAAATGATCTCTAATGTGAAAAGCAGATCTGGCGCAATCCTTCTTATTGACTGTTTAGTTTAGGGACTGAGCACAATGTGCCTAACGGCTCATTTTGTGCTACAGTTACTGACAGAAGCATAAATATGCAGTCATTCTTAAGAAATGTAAAGATAAGTGCTTAAAGGAGAAGGATGTGCAGGAGACCAACAACATCTCTATGCAAATCCCCATCTGACTCAAAATCTTCAACTCTAGTGAGGCACTTTTGCACCTGGTCTGATGACAGTTAGACTCATGTTCTCTGGCATGTCCCCTTAGGAGGCTGCCATGACTGTACTTCACTGAAATTCCTTATGAGCCATCACCAGATCACATGCTACGGCTTGTGATGCCAGGGTCAAAGTGACCGAGGGTGAGGGCAGCATTCCATTGGTTATTGTTCAGGAGGAAATATCTTGGGAACCAGATTGAAGTTGTGCCCACACCTGAGCCGTTGTCATCTGCCTATCCCAACCCAAAACACCAGAACCAAAGCAACAGTTATGTTTGCCCCAGCTGACTCTGTCGAAATCCATTGCCACTTCTGCCACGCTCTGTCCTCAGAACCTAGTCAGGCAGATGCAGGACTTCATGGATATCATGAAGTCTAGGCAGCCCGCACCAGAAAGGAAACCTGTACCAGGAAACTCACATGAGAAAAGAAAATCGGACACCCCTTCTCAGATACAGAAGATGAGGATGAACTACCTACCCACAAGCAATTTTTGGATACTTACTCAGAAAACAGTTTGTCCTCAACTTTGCCACCTGAGGAGTTATCGTTTGAAAATACCCTTCATAAAATGAAGGAAGGAATCTTTTTATTTTATTTTTTTTAAAGTCTAGAGAATTCTCCCAGACTTAGGCCAATTCTAGAAGACATCTAAGCTTGTCTGAACATAGAACCCTAGCCATTCCTCCATTCTATGAAGTCACGGAGTATGTGTTCTGTAACATGTCGTTGCAACCTGATTTCCTTCCCCCTGTCCCCACTTAAGTAATACATGCTAACCCTAACCTTATCCCTAACCCTAACCATAGCCATAAACCTTACCATAAAAAACACTTTCTGTAACACTATCACCAAATAAGACATGTTCAGACATGCACATGCACTAATACACACACACACGTAGACTATTAAATCTATCCCCTTATCTAACCCTTACGCTTACCTCTAAAATACACACAAACATAAGCGCAAACACACTACATCTATCTCCTTCCGTAATTTTTAGTCTAATTCTAACTCACAAACATTTGCATGCACACACACACAAAACTCACTTAGCTATTAAGATTCAGTGTATGCTGCATATCCTCAAGTCAACATGCACTCGAGTAACCTGCACGCGCGACCTCAACCTGGTCTGTGACATCAATAAAATACATCCCCTGAGATTCCACCTGTGTCCTTGCTGGACAGGGTTTTAGGTGCTGACTTGTCTAAACATGGGCTAAACTCTTGGCTAGGCTTATAAGAGCCTCAGGGCCAATAGCCTAGTAACTTCCTATGATCCTATGTCAAACCCAGAATGTTTGAACAAATAACATTGCAATTCTGTCTGTCAATCAAATGAATGTGCACCAGAATAAGTGTGTGTGTGTGTGTGTGTGTGTGTGTGTGTGTGTGTGTGTGTGTGTGTGTGTGTGTGTGTGTGTATATATATTTTAACAAGTTAACACAACACCAAAACTGAAATAATTGAAACAAGAGTTGTGGCGCATATATATACAGTTCGATCTTGTAAGTTTCAATGTTGTACACTATAGTTCTTCTAAAACGTTCAATGTTCTTGTCTCGATGATTTCAGTTTCAGGTTTGTGTAAATCCTTTAAACTGAAGTAGACCCATCTCTATATTTATCTATGTCTATATATATATATATATATATATATATATATATATATATATATATATATGGGAACACTTTACATTATCGAAATACTGAAATCTCGAATGTCATATGGTCGAGACCATATGATCGACATTTCAGTATATCGAAAATGTAAAGTTTTAAAAAATAAGAATTTACTTACCTTAAAACATTACGTGCTCACAGAGGAAGGCTTCTTGTACGCTCTGTGTGTACGTAATGTTGTTATGTATTTTGTGGTGTTGACAGGAAGTGGGAAATCTCCCGTTTTGCACTTCCACATACAGCGCAATATGGGAGATTTCCCTTTTCCCCACTGTAGCGCGATCTCGGAGTTGGTATATTTAAGTAGGGGGGGTGTGGGGGCACAGCCCCACATGGGGTGCAGGCAAAGCCCCCCTGCAAAAGCAATGTTTGACTTTTTTTTTTTTTTCGTTTCATTTTAGAAGTTCGAGTTTCCAAATCTCGATGTTTTGGTCTCGATAATATGAGGTTTGAGATTTTGGGAATTCGATCTTCTAAAGTGAATCTATATATATATATATATATATATATATATATATTGAAAGAGATAGAGAAACGGAAAGATAGATAAAAATACACATATGTTTATACATCTACATATGTGCTTTAACTGTGGTAGAATGTTTTTTAGATGCGCTACATAATGTCAACCAAACTGTAGAAGCACAAAACAGGAATGTAGAGTGTAACAGAGCAAGGAAAATGGTCTTATTCCCCTGCAGGAACCTTGCTAAAGCCTGGTTGGGAGTTTCCCACTGTTTTGAGCATTGGTATTTGTGGTCAGTATTGTGGGAATTAACCAAAAAATATTTGAGATTGGTTACAGAAACATTGTAGATGTTCTTCGTGTTTCACTGTTGCAGTCATTACATTTGGGTAATCTGCTGGCAGGTTGCCCTCAGTCGGCCTGAATTCCAAAGACTTGGGTCCTGCGTCAGTTGCTGTCTTCTCTTCCATGACGTCAGGTCGTCAGGGGTATAAAACATTCAGCCGACATCATTTTCTTCAGTC
The DNA here is from genome assembly GCF_019279795.1 of Protopterus annectens. NCBI lineage: Eukaryota > Metazoa > Chordata > Ceratodontiformes > Protopteridae > Protopterus > Protopterus annectens. The sequence continues at coordinate 1,347,361,222 of NC_056733.1, read as the reverse complement.
TTTCTTGCCGTGTTGTGCCCGAAGCAGAAGCATTTCGCAAGTGCCGGTTGGCTGAGTACTGAAATATTCGAGTTTGAGTTTCAGAACCGAAGTCTTCACTAAAGCTAAGTATCCCATTGGGGAAACTTTTTTTTTTTGCTTTTTACTGATGTCAGAAAAAGTTAATAATTGTATTACTTGTGGGAAGCAAATACCTCATAAGGATTTCCATCTATACTGTATTCCTTGCCTAGGCCCTGATCACAATGTGCCTGGCTGTCGGTTTTGTGCTAGATTTAACCAACGCACTATTAAACATCGGTATATTTATGCATCAAAGTATTTTGGAAACAGATTTAACTACCCAGAAATGTCGTCGGATAGCAATCCGACTACTGGAGTACATAAAAAATCCAAAGAAAAGGACAGAGAAAGGCAGTCGAGATCAAAAACCGACGACAAAGCTTCTCCTAAGCTACCTTCGAGTCACAGGCTTCTACCGACACCCATGTGGAATCCGGCATGTCACAAGATACTCAAGGTATTGGACCGACGGATATATCTCCCTCGGATGGGGCCGGAGCCGCTGAGCAGGCACCGGCTTCTGAGGATGTATTCAGACCTCAACATTTGTATATCAAACCGACGACAGCTGCAAAACCAAAGACAAAAGCAATTTCTAAAACTAAAAAACTGATGCATGAGCCACGTGCACAGGCCTGTATGCCTAAAAAACAGATGTTCAAAATGGCTGAAGACCTTATTACCTTGATCAGGGGAACCCATCCCCCTCCAGATAAGAGGCCTAGGCAAGACACTGATTATGAATCTTCAGATCAGGTTTCTATTTCTTCTGATTCCTCTTCTGATCAGGAATTATCTATACCTCCCTATCAGGATTCTGATGCTGAGGAGTCTGTTCCATCTGCATCTCCTCCTGAGGATTATTCATTTGGAGAAACCTTGCATACTTTGAGGGAGCATTTTCATTGGGAGAGTCAAGACTTCTCAGAATCAAAAAAGAGGCTCAGGGATTTCCTTCTTCTCCCTCAGCACAAGCCTTTAGCCATTCCCCCTGTTTTAGACATTGTGGATGATGTGTTTTCGGGGTCAAGCTTGACCCCTGACTCCTTACCTCCGGCTCCCAGTAAGCCTGACAGATATTACAGGTTCCCTGACTCACATACATTTTTATTTAGAAACCCTGCTGCTGATCCTGAAACTATTTCACAGGGTCCAAAGGGAGTTAAGGCCTCAATAGCAAAAAATCCTACCCCCTCTGACAGAGATTCAAGGGCACTAGACAGATGGGGAAAAAAGGTTTATACATCTGCAACCTTGGCAATCAGGGCCTTAAACTGTCAATTTCATATGCTTAAGTACCAACAACATTTTATGAGATTGCTGAAACAGAAAATTATGTTGATTTCAGAATGTGCAGAAAGTAAAAAATTGCAGGAATTATTGCATGCAGCTGAATAAGTTGGAAAGCATACTTTACAATGTGGTTTTGATTTCTTAGAGGCCTCCTGCAGGGCCGCAGTTACTGGATCTGTGATTAGGAGGCATGCCTGGTTAAAGGAACAAAATTTGCCTGATCATGTTAAAGCTAAAATTGCTAGATGCACCTTTACAGCATGATTCTCTGTTTGGTATTAAGGCAGAAGAGGTTTTAAAGAAAATGGAAGACAAAGCTAAGTCTATGCAAACTGTTAAAGACTTCTTACAAGTGCAGCCACCAAGATTCAGTAGACACTGGATTACAAAAAAATTGGTCCTTTCCTGTGTCAGGCAGAGCTCAAAGGGGCAAATCCAGATGTCCTAAGGGTTCCAGATACCAGGCGCAAGATTCTAACAGATCAAAGCAATGGGGCACTTCCACCTCCAAATCTGGAGGAGATAAAGCGCAAACCTACAGAAAGCAATCCCAATGACTTCCCTCTGCCTACACTACGCACTTATCTTTTGGCAGCACCCATAGGGAGAAAATTAGCACTTTTTTTCTCAAAATTGGCAATTAATAACCCAGGACAAGTGGGTGCTAAACATTGTATCACAGGGGTACAGATTCCATTTCCACACTCTGCCAATGGGAAATGGTTGGCCAGATCTACCAAAAAATAAATGGGCAGAGGCACAGAAACAGGTTACGTCCCTCATGGATATGGTTGGCATTCAGACAGTACCAGAACAGGAAAAAGGACAAGGTTTTTACTCAAGACTGTTCTTGGTACCCAGAAAGGACAAGGCCTGGCAGCCAATACTGGATTTATCGATTTTGAACACATACCTGGACATTCCAAAATTCAAAATGCTGACTTTGCAGCAGCTTCTGCCCATGCTGGGCAAGAATGCTTGGCTGGTGACGTTAGACCTAAATGAGGCATACCTGCATGTCCCACTAAGACAATCATGCAAAAGATACCTCAGATTCAAGGCTGGCTTAATACATTAGCAATTCTCTGCACTATCCTTTGGCTTATCTACTGCACCCAGGGTCTTTACAAAGTGCCTGGCACCAGAAATTGCATTTTGTAGACAAAGAAGTGTACAAATATATCCTTACTTTCGATGACTGTCTCATTCAAGCAGAGAACAAGGACACTCTTCTTCGACACCTGGCATTTGTGAAAAGGCTTCTAACATGCCTAGGGTACACAATAAATGAAAATAAATCACAAATGGTACCCTCTCAAAAGATAACATTCCTGGGTGCAAGCTTGGATACAGCTGCCCAGATGGCTTACCTCACCCCAGACATGCAAAGGCAACTGACTGCTTACTTGAAACTGATGGCAACAAAAACCCAGTCTTCTGCAAGGCAAATTCTGCAGGCTCTGGGCTTCATGGCATCCTGCATCCTACTAATTCCATATGCAAGACTGCATATGAGGAAACTTCAATGGTACCTAAAACGTTTATGGAGTCAACATTCACGCAGTCTGGAAACAATGATTCCTCTCATTCCCTGCCTGCAACAGGAGTTTCTGTGGTGGGCAAAGGCATGTCACCAAAACATGGGACTGCCCTTCACTCTACCCCCTGCCAGCCAAACCTTAACAACAGACGCATCAGATTATGCCTGGGGGGCCCACATGGCAGGAAGATGCATTCAGGGCTTATGGACACCAAAACAAATGCATCTACATATCAACCAGAAAGAGATGCTAGCTGTTCAAAATGTCCTAACAGCCTTCAAGGACTTACTTCATCCAGGACAACTACTAATAAAGACTGACAACGCCACAGTCATGTGGTATATAAACAAGCAAGGGGGCACACACTCATACCCCCTTTGCAGATTAGCCATGGCACTGTGGGACACAGCTTTGACCTACCAAATACATCGTCAAGCTCAATTCCTGCCAGGAAAACAAAACACTCTGGCAGACGATTTAAGCAGAAACCTTATGGATCCTCACGAGTGGAAACTTAATCCACAAGTCTTCAGCATGATAACAGAGAAATGGGGGAGCCCAGACATTGATCTATTTGCCTCTCCTCAAAATTATCAATTGAAAAGATTCTGCACAAGAACTTATCACAGACAAGCATGGAAAGTGGACGCCCTATCCTTCAGTTGGAAAAACCTATCAGTGTATGCCTTTCCTCCTCTGCCTCTTCTACCCAGGGTCCTCCTAAAAGTCAGACAGGAGAAGCCAAAGATGATATTAATTGCTCCGGACTGGCCCTGCCAATACTGGTACCCAATTCTAAGGAACTTGGCTCAATACCCAGCTTGGACCTTGCCTCAAAGACCACAACTACTGTCCCAGCAAAACAATCAGATCCTGCACAATCAGCTACAGACTCTGAACCTGGCAGCATGGCTAATCATGTAGTCATACAAACAACACCTCTCATTAAAGCTGTGATGGATGTCATTTTGGAAGCCAGAAGGCCTAGTACTAGAAAATCTTATGCTGACAAATGGAAGAGATTCTGTGCTTGGAATCAAGCACAAGGAACTGATACAGCAGAACCAAATATTCCTCAGATATTACAATACTTAACTGAGATGCTTGACAAAGGCCTATCTTTCTCATCAGTCAAAATCCATGCCTCTGCCATTTCAGCTCATTACAATACAGAGCCACCAATCTTTTCTCATCCTTTACTAAAGCAGTATCTTAGAAGAGCCAAACATTTAAGGCCTCCTAGAAGATCACCATTACCTGCATGGGACCTCAATTATGTGTTGGAAAAGCTCACCCTGCCTCCATTTGAACCAGTTGCTACCGCTGATCTAAAGTTCTTATCATGGAAAACAGCTCTGCTACTAGCAATTTCTTCAGCAAGAAGAGTTTCAGAGCTACAGGCCCTCATGGCTGTAGAGCCTTTTATCATATTTTACCCAGAAAGGGTGTCTCTGAGGACAAATCCTACTTTTATGCCTAAGGTGGTTTCCAGTGTGGCTCTTAACCAAACAATTTGTCTGCCAACTTTTTATCCAAATCCGCAGAACAAGGGGGAGAGAATTCTGCATTCCTTAGACGTACACAGACAGCTAAGATTCTACTTGAGCGGGACTAAAGCTCTAAGAAAAACTGAGCAATTACTAGTGTCATATGCTGCAGGATCAGAAGGAAAGGCTATTTCAAAGCAGACAGTTTCAAAGTGGATAAGCCACTGCATTCATTTCTGCTACTTACACCATGGTAAACCTGTGTCCAAGGGCATTAGGTCTCATTCCACTAGAGCTGCAGCTACTTCAGCAGCCTTTCTCAGAGGAGTAATAACCAAAGACATTCTAGAGGCTGCTACTTGGAGTTCTGTTCACACCTTTACAAAGCATTACCATTTGCCTCTCTATTCTAAGTCCAGGGCAGGCTTTGCCACTGCAGTGCTGCAGGGCCTTATAGCCGCACCTAATGCTGTTTAGCTCCAGCCTCCCAACCATAGCTTTGGGATTCTACCCAATGTAATGACTGCAACAGTAAAACATGAAGAACATAGTACAGTTGTGTACACTTACCATAAATGTAGATGTTAGAGTGTATTCACTGTTGCAGTCCAGGTTACCCTTCCGCCATCCCCCTGTCATTCTGAAGTTTATCTTTCCTTCTCTATCTTCTACAACCTATGTGGTGTATTTGCTTGTAGATTAAGGTAAAGTTTATATTGATGCATGTATATATATATATATATATATATATATATATATATATATATATATATAAAAATTTTGCTACCTTTTTGGGGGTACTTGACATCGGGGGCAAGAAAAACTAAAGAAAATGGCGTCAGCTGCATGTTTTATACCCCTGACGACCTGTCGCCATGGAAGAGAAGACAGCAACCGACGCAGGACCCAAGACGTTGGAATTCAGGCCGACTGAGGGCAACCTGCCAGCAGATTACCCAAATGTAATGACTGCAACAGTGAATATAGAACATCTACATTTATGGTAAGTGTATACAACTGTACTTTCACCAAGTCATCCAGCTTACTTTTATAAAGTGAGAGAAAACTGAAATGCCTGGAGAAAATCCATGCAGACATGGGGAAAACATGGAAACTCCAGAGAGAGGTGACCAGGACTGAATCCTGGAACTGTGAGGCAACGATCTTCATTACAGAGCCACAAGGGTGCACATCTTCAGCTGAAGGCTTCTATTTATTTAGCAAATTTTCTGGCCTTAGAGCAAAATTTGTACATGTGGAATGAATTTCTTTACTTTATTAATGTAACATTAAGTGAGCAATATAAGTTGCAAAACTGTAAATTCATAGTGCAGTTTTTATAGTTGAAAACTCCACCACATTTGCCAAAGAAAATGGCTAGAATGTTGCCTATCTGCAATTTTTTTGTACTTATTTGGTATGCATTTCTTTTTATTTTAGCAAAACACTAGAGCACACACTGAGAGTAACAGTACTGAGCTTTCCCCTGCTGTTAACAGTGCTTCACAGCTGAAGAACAGACCACCCTCCATTGTGGTATCCAGTAAAGGCAATGTACTACAGAAAGCCAAGGTACTATCTTAAAGTCAGTCCATATCCCTTAGCTGTGGGAATAAGCTGTCTTATGTTTGCTGTCGTTAATGTGTGTTAGTCAGACTTATTGCTTACCGTACTGGCAATCTGAGTGTTTGTTGGCAGAAATTGACCTGTTGCAGTACACACTTAACTGTTTTAGATAAATTATTTTATGCTTTTTATTGCAGGAAAAAGTTACTGAGAACTTCTAGGTACCATTTACCTCAAAAAACATTCAACAGGCTGCACTCTTTCATTACCGTTATGCTTTTTTTCCTGTTCCAGAGATGGAAGTGCCATTTATCTTGCTATTAAATATGTCCTGTTAATTTCCTTTTTCATATCTCAGAAGTAATGTATGTACAGTGAGGATCAAATGACCAAAATAGGAGATATGTCAAAACTGTAACCATTTGAAATGTTGGGACTTGCTAGAGCAAGTCCCAACATGCGGAGACCGAATGGCCGAAAGATCGGATTTGTATATACCAAGTGTGAGATGCCAGTTATCAAAATATTCCTTATTCTTTGAGGTATGGTGAATTTGTAGTTGGCATATATACATTAAGGGGTTGAGGGTGCAGGGGGGCTTGCCCCCTGTGCAAAAAGAAATTTAAAGTAGAAGAGAGATTTTTTTGAGATTCACTCTTCTGTGTTTTCTTTTTCTTTTTTTTTTGACTTGTCGGCACTTGGCAATTTGAGTGCTGGCATTTGAACAGCGAGCCTTCAAAACTGTTAATTCCCATTTAGAAAGATAATGGGGAGGAGGAGTTAGTATAATGGCTGAAGTCTTTATCTCACAGGTACAAAGTACTGGGTTTGATTCTGACCTCTGATTACGGGCTATCTGCAGACTGATAGCCTAGTATTTACTATTTATCTATAAACCTTTAATAAAGGGTTTTGTGTAAGATGCATGCAGTAATAAAGCAGTCAGCAAACTTAATATTTTGCTATAGTGCTACTAAAATACTTTGATTTTTTTTTACCAAATGCAGTTTTACTGACAGCCCAAGCATTCACAAGTGCAAAGTTTTTTTATGTCAGAAACCAAAAAGAACAATGTACACTTACTTGAAAGTTTAAGAATGTTGTTTGTGTAATGTAATATGCATAGTAAATTTAGGCTAGCACTGTGAAAGATGGTTTATAGTGATGTACTGAGCACTGTATGGACTGCAGTGGTGGTGCTGCAGTAGCGTTGTCGCCTCATAGTAAGACGTCCCGTTCGATTCTCAGCTAGAGCGTCTTCTGTGTGGAGGCATGCATGAATGGGGCGTGCCTTCGTTGAAGGTTGTGCGTCAGGGCTCGTAACCCGGTACGTAAAAATCCACTACCAATCATTAGCGGATCAGAGTTCCGCTGTGGCGACCCTTAACCGGGAAAAGACGAAAGACACAAACAAACTGAGCACTGTATGGGTTTGTTTCATTGAATTTAATTTTGTATGGTGAAAAGACTGCTGCTCCTACCTGGGGGAAGGAGGAAGAACGAGATACATTTATACCTCTCTGGGTTCAGACAGCACATTGATTTGTATGAAAACAAGTACATCTTGCAGGAGATGAGTTTTTTTTTATTATTTAAGTTGATTATTTTGGGACAAGCTCCTTTTTTACCATAAACTCTTGGGACTGTAGCACAACTACCCCTACTTAACTATTCTACTGTAGTGGTCTCTTAACCTCAAAAGAGAGCCAGAATTACATTTGACATGCTGAGTAATGTATTTGCACTTTCTCTGAATTTTTTATTTTTTTTTAGCCTAGAAATAAAATGCACAAGTCTACCTTTTTTGGCAGGGGGATACAGCCTGCCCAATGTACATTCAGGGGAGCTTGACCTCTGCAAAAACATGTGTTTCATGTTCCACACGTTTGCCTTTTATATGTTTGGGTACATTGGTTAGTTAATATAACTGTGCTGTAGCACCCAATGATTTTTGTAGTTAAATTTTAGGGATCTCATTACTTTTTGTCTGGGTTCTTTGGGGTGCCAACCAAGTGTCATAGAACCAATGTTTAATGATGATAAACTTTTTTATGTTTAAAATGTTTGAGTGTTCTTCTCAGAAAACAAGTTTTAGCAATGTACAGTATCAGCACATGTGCCTAGCAGGGCTTGTCTGTAATGCTTGCACAGGTAGTTGTAATAGTAGTATGTTTCCTTACAATTATTGCTGTGTTATACTATAATCTGTGCTGTCTTTTAGTGCAGAATAGAAACCGTACAGCTGTAGTAATGGAAGGTTCATAGGTTAGTACTAGGCTAACTACCTTTGTGGACCATTTTAAGCCTAGCCATTTACCCCATCTGAGAATCAAACCCTTGACCTTGTGTTTGTAAGGTAAACACCTTAACCATTATGCCAACCTCCCACCCAAGGTTACATACTTAAAGCTCTCTGTGAAATGTTATATTTACAGAAGCAGGAACCCAACAGATGCAGCAGACTGTGTGTGAATCCATAGACTATATGAAGTAGTAAGGCCAGACAGCTGGAGAGATGACAAACAGTGCACATTATAACAGAGCTTTATACTGAGAACCCTGAGATGTCCATGAGAGCACAGTTGGTTATTAAACAGAAAATGTCAGGGTCATTGCTGAAGATGCTGGATGTGTGCGACTTGTGCTACTGAAGCAAGAAGAAAATTCAGACACCACAGGGCTCCTAGGAGATGCATGTGTAACTGAAAAGTGTCATTGTCTTTATGATCATATTGCTGTTTAGGTCATACAGGTCACTGTGCGGGCAGTCTCCTTGGCTAAGCGTTTCCAGTAATAAGATATAAGTCTGCATAATCCAACACTGCTGCTCTTTCACAGCCATAATCTACAGCCATTTGAGAGAGTGGTGGCAGATTTCCTGACTGTATATCAAGACTATTTGTATTTCAGTTTTGAGAAATATGTTTAAGAAGAATTTAAGTTTTAGAAGTAGTAGAGGAGTATAGCACCTGTTCTTCTATATCACATAGTCATTTCTTGATAAACAGATTTATTTTAGTCAGCCTTTAGGTCTATAACAGAAAAGGCTCTGCTTTTGAAAGGTAGTTACAAACCAGCCTGGATAATATTTCTTGCTTAGAATATATTATTTCTGTGTCATTTGTTTTGTGTTAGATGTGTTTAGTTTAAACAGCTGTTTGTGGTTCTTTCCTAGTTCTTGCAGTGCACATGGAGGAAAGAAGCTATAAATGCCAGAATGTGAAAAAAATACTTTACTTTTTGTAAAATGGTTTCAGTGTGTGTAAATGAGCCACAGTCTCATGTTCACAAGATTGTGTTATAGAGACAACTGCTGGGAAGTTTAGTGGACAAGTAGTTGTGTGTGTGTGTGTGTGTGTGTGTGTGTGTGTGTGTGTGTGTGTGTGTGTGTGTGTGTGTGTGTGTGTGTATGCATGCTTGTGCTTGTGACTGCATGTGTGAGTGTGTACCTGCTTGGGATGTTGCAGTAGTGGGGTTAGGGATTAAAGTAGTTTTGTGTGTGCATGTGTGGGGGGGTGACTGTGTGTATGGATGAATAGGTGAGTGTCTGTGAGTGCTGCAGTGGGGTGGGGGCACAGTGCGTCTGCTTGCATGTGTGTGTGTGTGTGTGTGTGTGTGTGTGTGTGTGTGTGTGTAGAGGCCTGTCTTGTCTCTACACTCCCCTGTACTAATGAGCAAATCTTGCAACGTTAATGGAGGGTAACACTAGACAAGAAGGATAACTTTTAATATTATGACTTAAAGGCATTTAAAAAAATAAATGAACAAAGTTTTGCAGCATAAGAACATGTGGTGGGGGGAACACTAGACACCAAAAATACTATATATATCATGACCTAAAGGCACTTAAAACAATTCAAACCCTTACTCTCACAACTCGGTCAGAGAATGTTAGCCATCTCTCCCGCCACTAGACACCAAGGATAATTTAAAAATATTACCTAAGCCTTTTGTAACAAAACAAAAAAAAGTAAAGTACAATGGGGGGGGGGTGAACCTAGACACAGAAAGCAGAAGCACCATTAACCCCCTTAACTGACTAGTTAGTGTAGCAGAGTTTTTTTTTTTTTTTTTTTTACATAAAAGCATGAAACTCTAATCTATGGCATTATTGAATGACTTCAAAATTAATGAGTTATGAGAGACAAGCCACCTATAAGAAGCAACAGCAGGAGGGTCCTTTAAAATTTGAGAAAGACAGTTGAGGGCAGTGGAAGTGCATCCGTATGGGGTGAAGCTTCAGAACAAAGTCAGGAGGAACATTAGAAGAAAACATGGGAAACGAGAGTGACTGGGGGATGTCTGTGCCAAAGTGATGCATGGGATACCAGTGTCGAGTACATTAGGAAGTGATGACTTGTACTCACTGTAGTTAAGGTGATTCCGAGACATGCAAATTAATGAGGTCTTTCCTCATTGCAGTTAATATACCTGTGAATCGTAATTTCCTGCATCATGTAAGCAGTCTTTGTTGGCAACAGTTCTTACTGTGACCGGTGGTGTTCTTCTTGAACTCCTGGCTTAGTCATTAAACCACACTTTACGTTAGGCCCGGCAAGCCAGCACGTAAAAATCTACTGCCAATCATTAGCGGACCGGAGTTCCACTGTGGCGACCCACTAACCCCTAAAAGCCGAAAGACACAACAACTAATTATCAGAATAATGGCCAAGTATAGCCATCACAGATGTAAGCAACTGTACAGCCTTCATGTCTCATTTTCTGTTTTTTCTAAATTCTTCTGTAAAACAAAATCTTTTAAGGCTTTTCTTCTGCACATCATAGCAGTTGTTTTAACTGTAGTGTTTGTTGCAGTGTGTCTCATGCAAAGCTCTGCAATGTCAACACACACTGTAAATGGAAGTTTGCAGGGATGTGTTGTGTCTGAACACAGTTCACTACTGAATGAAGTCAGAATTTCATTACATTCTGGTCATTTAGTAAATAAAATTAATGTTATTATTTTCTCAGTTATAAACAATAGAGTATCGTAGTTTTAACTTTGATACTAACACTATTTCTCATATATTAAGTATGAACTTTAGCTTTCAGCTGTAATTTTATCTACTTCATAATTAATGTTTGAAATTGTAATGTGCAGTACTCCTTATAACCCTGATATGTATATTGCTACTTTCTGTTCTGTTTTCCCCAGAACGAACCTGAAAATGGTTCATCTGGACTGGGTCTGTACCCTCATTAACAAATGGTAAATAAAGCAAATTACAAGAGTGATTAATAAAACACAGTATGAAGTTTAGCAGCTAGTTGTTTCAGGCATATAAGTAGAGCTGAGAGTGGTATATTTCAGGCAGATAAGTAGAACTGAGAGTGGTATACAGTAATGCTGTTTTCATGTGGTTTACATGCCAACAGAAACTGGAGGAGGAGCAATTTCGGTGACCTTTTTTTCTGCTTGGAACAGTCTTTTACTTGAATATCTACTGTTCTTTTGAGTACCCCACACTTCCTACTCACTGCTAAAAAATACTGCTGAATAGTTGCTCACTTAATCTCTGAAAGACACCTACTAGAATTAAGGACAGCTTAGTATTCTTTTGGCCGGATTTATTTTGCGAGTTCCGTACACGGAGCATTATTGCATCATGGTCTAGGTAGCCATCTCAACAGTGCCAGGCAAGATGCTTGCTCCAGGCAGAAGGACAGAAGGCTACAAACCTATAATCAAGGTCTATGGCCAAAAAAGTCCAGTTCCGGGTCCATCTCATGATTTGTGCACTCTACACCTTCACTGGTAGAGTTCTCATCATCTATTAGTGAGAGGTCAGCAAAACTTCCATGTTCTGTGTTGGACTTCAGGTTCAGTGGAGTGTTGACACCTTAGTATAATCACATTTTGGCAAGAAATCCATTTTGCAGCCATCTTTTATCATTTGCCATGACAAGTATCTCCCATGAGTGAAAAGTTGGTCGTTAAGTTCTTAGAACCTGTTTCGCATGTAAACTCAGGCCCAGAGGATCATCTTCTTTTGCCTCCCCATTGAAGGTGACCTTTCGCCAAAAAAAAAAAAACCTGAGATGGTTCCCACCAACCTTCTTGCATTCAAGTTTAACACCTTACTGTTATATAATGTTGTGCTGGATTTCGATGGCTTGTTCAGCAAATGGTGGAAAATTGTTGAAGTACATGACTGTGCAATTCAGCAGTCAGTCACGGAGTTTGCGTTAGGTCATGTGTCAGCTTCTCATCCCTTATGCCATTACTTATTGTAGCTTCTGTACTGCAGACAAAACCCACATGCCAGACCTAGCACTTAACTTCTGTGGACCTCTCTGTTATTAGTGTGTTATGGCTGCAAAAGATAGACTGCCAACTTGTGATTTTTCAGTGACTGATGAGTCCAAATGGTGATGCCTCCTTTGCTGAAGAACAGAAAGTGCAAACATCCTCATTTTTAAACTGTCTTCCTAATCATCCCTCCTTTAGAGCATGCCACATACAAAGTCCACTGTTGAGTGCCCCCCTCACTTGTTCCCCAACACAAAAGTGTCTCATTGTATGTCTTGGACAAAAAGGACAGCCTTGGGTCATTTGTCCCTTGGAGCTTGTCATAAAAGATAATATGTATGTTGCATAAATGCTTCTGTGTCTGATATATCCATATCTGAATGTGGGATCTTCAACACCTAAGAAGAGAAACCAGATCATTTGTATCAGGTGTAGCCCTGTATGGATGATTTTTCTCAACATAAAATCCTAAAATATTGTCCTAATGTCACATCTGTGTTTCATCAAAGTTCTCAGAAATCCTTCCACTAACGTTTGGCAAACCTCTGTACTTGTGCAGATGTTCATCATGTTTCACTGTTGCAGTCATGACTGTAGGGTTCTCCCCTGCCGGCAGGCAGTCCTCGGTCGGCCAGAATCCTAAAGTCTGGGTCCGGCATCGGCTGTTCAACCATGCTCCCTGATGTCAGAGCGCCAGGAGTACAAAGCCGACAGCCGACGCCATCTTCTCCAGTCTTTCTTGCCGTGCGGTGATAGCAGTTCGCAAGTGCCGGTCGGCTGACTCCTGACGATGTTTTTCTGATAAACTTCAGTCCGAAGATTTTCTTCTCCACTCAAAGCTAAGTACCCCGTTGGGGAAACTTTTTTCTTGCTCCACTCCGATGTCAGAAAAAGTTAATAATTGTATTTCATGTGGGAAGCAAATACCTCATAAGGATTTTCATTCTTACTGTATTCCCTGCTTAGGCCCTGACCACGATGTAGCTAGTTGTCGGTTTTGTGCTAGATTCAATCAGCGTACAATTAAGCGAAGGTACGATTTTGCTTTTCATTACTTCGGTAGGCGCTTTAACTACAAAATGTCATCGGATACGGTTCCGGCTACCGGAGTTCACAAATGTCGCAAGGATAAAGGCAGGCCTCCGAGGTCCAAATCTGCTGATAGCGCACAAGCGGAGCCAGCTTCAGATTCGGCCGTAGTCAGTGAGGCACTTTTGCAGCCTCTGTCGTCAGCCATTTCAGAACTGACGGCCGAAACGGACTCTCATGAGGAGCCAACCAGGCCTTTAAATATTTCTATTGCAGGACCTTCGGACAATGCTCCTTCGGATGGGTCCGGAGCCACTGTGCAGGTACCGGCTTCCGAAGGGGTTTTCAGGCCTACTCAGCTTCTAATAAAGGCAAAGCCAAAGACAAAGGCAAAGACTCCTTCTAAATCAAAGACTGCAACACAGGCCTCTTCTGAACCGGCTCCCAAGTCACAGAAACAGTTACTCAAGATGGCGGAGGATTTACTTACTATGATTAGGGGTTCACATCCCCCTCCAGATAAAAGGCCAAGGCAGGATGTTTATTATGATTCCTCTGATCAGGCTTCTGTTTCTTCAGTTTCTTCTTCTGACCAGGAATATTCTTTCCCTCCTTATGAGGATTCTGATGCTGAGGAATCCATTCCTTCAGCTTCTCCCCCTGAGGATTTCTCTTTTGGGGAAACTTTGCATGAAATGAGGGAACATTTCCACTGGGAAGGACAGAAGTATTCGGAATCCAAGAAAAGACTGAGGGATTTTCTTCTTCTTCCCCAACATAGACCCCTGGCTATTCCTCCTGTTTTGGATATTGTGGATGATGCCTTTTCGGAGGCTAACTTAACCCCTGACTCTTTTCCTCCTGCTCCTGTTAAGCCTGATAGATATTACAGGGTTCCTGATTCCCACCAGTTTTTATACAAGAACCCTTCTGCTGACCCTGAAACCATTTCTCAGGGTCCTAAGGGAGTTAAGGCCGCTTCTGCCAAAAATCCCATTCCCACTGAAAAGGATTCTAGATCCTTAGAAAGATGGGGCAAAAAGTGTACACTTCTGCTACTTTGTCCATTAGGGCTTTAAACTGTCAGTTTCATATGCTGAAATACCAGCAATTTCTCTTGTCTGTTTTAAAACAAAAGCTTACTTCCATTTCTGCCTGTGCAGATGATAAGGAATTACATGACTTATTGCATGCCACTGAACAAGTTGGGAAGCATGGTTTACACTGTGGATTTGATGCCTTGGAGGCTTCCTGTAGGGCTGCTGCCTCCGGCACAGTCATTAGAAGGCATGCATGGCCAAAGGAACAAAATTTGCCTGAACAAGTAAAGGCTAAATTATTGGATGCTCCTGTTCAGCATAATGTTTTGTTTGGATCAAAAGCTGAAGAGGTGATTAAAAAGATGGAGGATAAGGCGAAATCCATGCAAGCAGTTAAAGATTTCTTACAAGTACAGCAACCTAGATTTAGCAGGAATTGGCCTTCAAAAAATTGGTCCTTTCCCACTTCAGACAGGCCTCAGAGGGGTAGATATAGATGCTCCAGAGGAAGGCCTCAAACACAAGCTTCTTATCGACCAAGACAGTGGACTGCTTCCACCCCTAGGGGAGGAGAGGACAGGTCACAACCTCATAGGAAACAAACTCAATGACTCCCTCTGTTGGGCTGCAGGAATTTCTTGCCTGGAAGCCCCTCTCGGAGGAAAACTCTCTCTTTTTTATCAAAATTGGACTCATATAACCCAAGACAAGTGGGTTTTGGATGTGGTTTTAAGAGGTTACAAATTCCATTTTCATACCCTGCCAAGGCCAAGCGGATGGCCAGACCTTCCAAAACATCAATGGACGGAGGCCTTAAACCAGGTGGAAGCTCTTTTGGCTATGAAAGCCATAGAACTGGTTCCACTTTCAGAGATGGGACAAGGTTTTTACTCAAGGCTCTTTCTAGTCCCCAGGAAGCAAAACTCATGGAGACCCATTCTGGATCTGTCGGTCTTGAACACCTTTCTAGAGATTCCAAAATTCAAGATGCTTACTCTACAGCAGTTACTTCCAATGCTGTCCAAAGATGCATGTATGGTAACTTTGGATTTAAAGGAGGCATATTTACACATTCCCATCAGGCAGGAATGCAGAAAATACCTCAGGTTCAAAGCCGGATCGAGGCACTTTCAATTCTCTGCGCTGCCCTTTGGATTGTCTACTGCACCCAGGGTCTTCACCAAATGCCTGGCTCCAGTAGTAGCTTACTGCAGACTCAAGGGAATTCAAATTTACCCTTATCTGGACGATTGTCTAATTCAGGCAGACAGCAAGGATGTCTTACTCCAGCATCTAGAATTTCTACAGAACCTCCTCAAGTTCCTGGGATTCTCTGTAAACATAAAAAAGTCAAATTTGACACCATCACAACAGGTAACTTTTCTGGGTGCTCTTCTAAACACCACAACCCAGATGGCATTTCTGACATCCGAAAACCAATTACACCTGGCTTCAACTTTCAAAACCTTGGCAACTTTAACTCAACTGTCTGCAAGGAGATTCCTGCAGGCTTTGGGTTACATGGCCTCTTGCATCCTTCTCGTACCATATGCAAGACTACACATGAGGAAAATACAGTGGTACCTAAAAAGTGTATGGTCTCAGCATTGCCACAGTTTAGACATACTCATCTCCATCCTTCCTTGCATTCAAAAGGAATTTCTTTGGTGGTCCAGGGCATGTGCTCTAAACAAAGGGAAACCCTTCTGTCTGCCTCCTGCCACTCAGATTCTAACCACGGATGCCTCGGATTATGCTTGGGGAGCCCATTTTCAGGGCAACTGTCTGCAGGGCCTTTGGACAAAGGATCAGAAGCACCTGCATATCAATTTAAAGGAAATGTTAGCCGTTCAGAAAGCTCTAATGGCCTTCAGGAATCTTCTACAACCAGGACAACTACTAATACGGACAGACAACACCACAGTTATGTGGTACATAAACAAGCAAGGGGTCTCATTCCTACCCCTTTGCAGACTAGCCATGGACCTATGGAACACAGCTCTAGCTTGCAATCTGGATCTTCAAGCTCAGTTTCTACCAGGGAAACAAAACTTCCTGGCAGACAGTCTGAGCAGAAACCTTTCGGATCCACACGAGTGGATGCTGGACACCAAAATATTCAGGATGATAACAGCAGTTTGGGGATGTCCTCACATAGACCACTTTGCATCCCATCTCAATCATCAACTACAGAATTTTTGCACCAGGACTTTCCACAAAGAAGCTTGGAAAGTGGATGCCCTGTCATTCAGTTGAAGGAACCTCTCGGGATATGCCTTTCCACCTCTTCCTCTTCTTCCTCGGGTCTTATTAAAGATAAAACAGGACAAGCCCAAGATGATAATCTTGCTGGCCCCAAATTGGCCTCGACAGTTTTGGTATCCAACTCTAAAAAACCTATGTCTGGAGCCCCCTTGGGTTTTACCTCAGTCTCCGAACCTTCTGTCCCAACATCAGGGTCAGGTTCTACACTCTCATGTCAGAACTCTCAGCCTGGCGGCCTGCTTAATCCAGTGCCTTTGATTTCTTCTTTCCTACCCAAGCAGGTTATGGATGTCATTTTAGAAGCCAGACGTCCTAGCACTAGAAAATCTTATGCAGGAAAATGGAAAAGATTTTGTTCCTGGATGCAGGCTCAGGATTCTGATCGTCTTCTTCCTAACATTCCTTTAATTTTACTTTACTTAACAGATCTCTTACATAAGGGTCTCTCTTTCTCTTCCATTAAGATACATGCCTCTGCTATCTCTGCTCATTATAATACAGACCCTCCCATCTTTTCCCACCAGCTCATGAGACAGTTTCTCAGAGGAGCTAAGAACTTAAGACCTCCTAGATTTCCTCCCATTCCTGCTTGGGATCTCAACTATGTTTTGGAAAAACTAACCTTGCCTCCTTTTGAGACTGCTGCCTCTTCTGACATCAAGTTTTTATCTTGGAAGACAGCTATCCTGTTAGCCCTAACCTCTGCCAGGAGAGTTTCAGAGTTACAAGCTCTTATGGCTGTGGAACCTTATATTATTTTTCATCAAGACAGGGTATCTTTGAGGACTAATCCTACCTTCATGCCCAAGGTGGTTTCCAAAGTGGCTTTAAATCAGACTATCCACTTGCCAACCTTTTTCCCCACTACTCAAAATAAAGGGGAAAGGATCTTACATTCCTTGGATGTACACAGACAACTACGTTTTTACCTGGACAGAACCAAGGACATCAGAAAATCAGAACAATTGTTTGTTTCTTATGCTTCAAGTTCCCAAGGTAAAGCCATTTCAAAATAGACCATTTCTAAATGGATTGCTCATGGAATCAGATTTTGTTATTCACACCATGGAAAGCAAATCCCAGGGAGTATACGGACTCATTCCACCAGAGCTGCTGCCACTTCTGCGGCCTTCCTCAGGGGAGTTCCTACCAAAGACATTTTGGAAGCTGCAACTTGGAGTTCAGTGCATACTTTTTCTAAGCACTACAATCTACCTCTCTACTCTAAGTCTAGGGCAGGCTTTGCCTCTGCAGTCTTGCAGGGCCTTTTAGCCACCCCTTCTTCTTTATGACCACCTCCCTTTCTTTCAGCTTTGGGATTCTACCCTACAGTCATGACTGCAACAGTGAAACATGATGAACATAGTACAGTTGTGTACACCTACCATAAATGTAGATGTTCGAGTGTCTTCACTGTTGCAGTCTGCTTCCTCCCTCCTGTCCCCTCTTATTTTTACTTTTGTGTAGTTCCTTTTTTCACCATTCTTCTGAGGTGTATTTGCAAAGGATATGGGACCTTTTTCATTTTGGGACGCCTGACATCTGGGGCAAGAAAAACTGGAGAAGATGGTGTCGGCTGTCGGCTTTGTACTCCTGGCACTCTGACGTCAGGGAGCATGGTTGAACAGCCGACGCCGGACCCAGACTTTGGGATTCTGGCCGACCGAGGACTGCCTGCCGGCAGGGGAGAACCCTACAGTCATGACTGCAACAGTGAAGACACTCGAGCATCTACATTTATTGTAGGTGTACACAACTGTACTTTTTAAGCCTAGAGGTTATTTACAGATTTTGTCATATGTCTAATTTCCACACTTCTTTAGTCAAACAGGCCATAGAAAAAAAAAAACTGTAGACTTACAGGTCAGATGAATGAGAAGCTTCTGTAAAATTTTTAGTACTGTGTTGAAGGAGTTCCAGTTCACCCTATGTACATTCATTGTGGCATTGTGGCCAGGACTTCATTCCTTGATGCTTGTGTCCATAGGGGACATTCCATACAAAAAACTGTGTCAGGATGTCCTTGATACTCCTCCATTGGTGAAGACCATCTTCATGAGTCCTTAAAGGAGATCCAGGATCTGAATATATCTTCTTCCTTTATACTTTCTCAGTCATTAATGAGAGGGAAAGTGGCCAAGTACCAAAGGAGATCTGCTAAGGATAGACCATCCTGCCCAGTGTTTAAGCAAAGTCCTCTGAGAGGATTAGTTCCCATTAATTCCCACAGCAGTCCTGAGTGTTGCATTAGTCTGCATTGATGACAAGGTAGCATTTCATTCAGGCATGAAAGTTCATCTCTTGCCATAGGTGAGTTCTGCAAATTAATGAAAAAAGTCAGTGGTCTGTAGTTGCTTGGACCTCCACCAGCATGTCCTTTCCAGACAGATTAGTTGTCTGAAAAATTGCTAGAGCAGTCTCAATTACTACTAGCCAAGGGGGAACTCATTTCCTGCCAGGAAAGATGGTCCATTAGATTCTACTGCATCTACTTGTTGACTATGTAATAGGTTCTGTCTCATGATTCTGGTCTTAGGTTCCTTCGCATCTGTTGATGAAGCTTTGCTGGGTCACCTTTAAACCTTGGTGCTACTAATTCCAGAGGTCTTTCGGATGGCGTTGAGCCATGTGGTTATTGATATCTGTAGTGACACAAAGTTTCTGTAGTTTGCTGTGAGTGGGCAGCAGTTTTACACTACAGTTTGTTCTTGGATGCTGGTATATTCTACTCAGGAGTGTCTCACAGTGGTGCTTGTTAGGACTTTGCATTAGCTTCAGCCATTTGTTGTCACCATCTGCTGGAGCGTAGACATGATACTCAGTATGGTTTAAATTCATACTTTCCTCCCTTTCATAGAGGAACCAAAAGCTCAAGGGATCAGGCCTACTGGATCACATCATGGAGAGACAGGTCCAGCTCTGTCTTACCTTCCTTATGTTGCATCTCCTTTGAGGAGTGTAAGTGACATTACTGATGGTTTTTCAGACATGATTTTATGTGTGGGTCTTATTGTGGATGGATTACTGTTTGTGCTTTGTCATCTCCTTCCAAACTCTTTGCTTTTGACCTCGTCTCCATTCCTTAGGGTGATACATTTGATCCTACATCCTTTAGATGGTATTGATGTTACTGCTTTTTCTGATATAGTGTATCATATTAGACATATCTGAGATGATGAAGTTATTAATTTCCAGGCATTTGTTATTTTTACTGGACACACATAACTTGTATTTGGATGTGACTTTTTTTGAATGAGAGAAACCAGTTGTATCCACCTGGTGAAATCAGAAATACATTTCTCAAACTGTTTTTTAAACCTGGACTTCTCTGTGGTTAATGTGAGAACCTTAATCCCAACCCTAAAGCCCTAGTCCAAACCCTGAAACTCTAACCTTACCCCTAACCCTAAAACTGTTACTTAATCCTAACCCTAAAACCCTAGCCTGGAAATTGTATCCCCAGCCCTAATTCACTAACCCTAGCACTTTAATACTCTTTTTATGACAGAGTTCCATTTCCCACTCCTCCACCTGTCGTACAGGTGGTCACACTTGCATGCCTCGTGAAGACAATGGTCACTGCCAAGTCCCTTTCCTAAGAGGTTGGCATTAGTACATTCGCACTGTGGGGCATTCCTCTCCTTCCCCAATTACTGGTCACCCCCCCACACACACACACTTCATGAAGAAAACAGTCACTGGTAACTCTAAAAACTAAAATTGCAGATAACTGTAAATCCTTACCTCTAACTGCATGGCAGTCTTCATATAACATAATTTGCAGTTACATAGCTTTTGTATATCAGCTTCCTTTTCAGTAGGAGTAAGCATGACATCTTTCTCTTTAGGTTCTGAAGGTACTTTTTATGCCAAAGTCCAATGTTATGAAACAGGATAGTTAGAGGATAATGTAGCACATGAACAAGGAGGGAAGGGGTCTTGGTGAGTACTTTGTGTTGCTTGTCATGCTACCTTCTGGGGCTTTGTGTACACAAGGGTATTGTTTATGCCGTCCCCTGTAACTATATCCCTTGGTCCCTCTCCAGTGGGTGAGGTTTCTAGCAGAAAACAAAAGGTTGATTATCGTCACTGTGCAGTAGTGCAGAGGGGTCTAGTTCCACATCAGGCGAATCCTGGCCTCCCCTGAGACAGTTCTGCTTCAGATGTTGGAGAGGCTGGTGTTGTAGCAAGATGACAGCCTCCCACTGAAAGTTTGGCTGCAGCAATAGTGTCTTCAGCCACCATATCCTCCAAAGAGAGCTTGAGAATGTTGGAGGCTACCTGCCACTTAGAAATGGTTTCCCTTGTGGGCCAAAAAAGTATCCTCTTATTTTTTTCCCCTCTGTGCTTGCTAGCTTAGCTGCCCTCCGTAGATGTTGACCCCTTTAGATTTTCTGCAGTAAATCACTTTTGCAGTTTTGCTGACAAGTGCAATGTATACTCCTAAGGATACTGTATATCCGTGGAGTTTACAAATGCTTAGGCACCATACTCTCAAGCCATACATCCAACATATGACCAATGAACAAAACATAAGGGAAGTACATGTGCCAAAATTTTCAGAACCTTCTTGCTGACAGTACATGAAGGCAGACTTTGTCTGTTGTCCGTGTTTGCCAGCTATACGGCCTTTGCAAGTTTAATTTGTTGTAAGCAGATAAGTGTTCCCATTTGGGACTCTTCCTTTTTTTCTGAAATGTTGTGGAAAATTGTTTCATGTCACCTAAGAGAGGGAAATGATTGCTGTCTGCAGATTCCTTATAAAGATAACCATTCTAAGTGTTTGTTCTGCTTAAGACCTGAACATAATTGTAGGGGTGTGCATTATTTGTCAGCCCTTAACTCCAACGACTGATGGAAGTAATTTAGCTTCCCTTAAGATATGTATAGAAAACAAATGTCCCAAGGAACTAGGGCAAGGAAAGATGGTCTGTGAATCATCTCTTTCAGATATCTCACAGTAGCTATGTAAAATGCCACAGAAATTGAACGAAGCTTTGGTTTCTGTTGTCCGTTTGGAGTCTGACATCTCTGTTGAGCCACATGGTGAGCCACAGACTGCTCAACTACTTCTCCTGCCCCCATTGTTGAGAACCCTCTGGATGTTATCAAGGTGCAGAGCTCTGGTATGTCCATTCTGACCAGATGGCCAGTAGAACTTCAGCTGATTATTTGATGGACCAAGAGGTATCCCACAGATTCTCATCAGAGAGGACATATCAGGTACCCTTAAGGAGGTAAGTCAGGTGTCTGCTTCTCCTTGCATTACATCTTTGGATGCTCTAAAGAAGAAAAAGCAAATGAGAAAACATGCATTTTCCTGTTACTTTTCCTACTGATCTCAAGCAAGAGTGGTACAATTTTTCTCAAGAGCATTTTAAAACTGTAGTATTTCTTAAGCCACCTCAATTTTCTCTCTTTCTTAGTCCAGTCAAAAAAAAAAAAAAAAACAAGAGAGAGTCACCTCTTTTGAAGTTGATAATTGTTCAAATTCTGATGTCCAGTCTCCGGCTTATTCTTCTCAGATTCATTCTCTCACAGTTTTTTACTCAGAAGCTGAAATTAATTTCTCTCCTGACATTTTTCATAAAATGATGCAGCATTTCAGTTGAGAAGGAACATGGGTTTCAGGTATACAAAAAGGGTGGTATGATTTATTGCACATGGATGTCCCTAATCTATCTGCAATCCCACATGTATGAAAACCGTGGAAGATTCTGCATTCCTGCCTGCATCTGTTGCACCTGAATCATAGTCTTAGTCTCCTGCATCTAAAAATCGGGTTTTATAAACTGCCAGATTCTCATAAATATCTGTATCAAAATCCTTCCACTGACCTAGCAGTGGTCTCAGTAGAATTTGACAAGACCTCTAAACTACTGCAATCTTCTTTTGCATTACCAAGTGAAAGGACAGTAGAGCTATAGATAGGCACACAAAGAACATGTACACCTTTGCCACAAATTAGCAAACACATATGACAAGATATTTGTTGTCTGTTTCTGCCAATATGAAAAAGTCAGTTTCTGACATTCTTGATTCTGATAACAAAAAATGATTTATAGAATATGCTGAACTCAGCCACACAGGTAGCAAGATAGTTCCACCTAGTGTGGCTATGACACGGCTGATGCCTCATCCAGAGAAGCAGCTTCTAGCTTTAATCTTTGGAGGTATTGCCAGCTTTGTCTCCATTCTTTATATGATAAGGCCAAACTTTCAGATACTCCTTTAGACAAGGTCAGTCCCTTCAGACTAGCTTTTTGGTGAAACCTTTGAAAGATTGTCGGAAAGGGGGAACATAATACGTGATTGTAAACAGCTTTTTCTGTACCCCATTCCCAAATTCTAGAGAAACTGTCCCGCTAAGTGTAGTCCCTTCTACCATAAAACTTCCAGCAAAAAAAGGGGAGAAATGATTTATGAAAATGTGGCAGGAAGAACCTAAATCGATGTTTAAAGGGTCCAAGGGACCTTTTGCTGATAAAATCACCAACTCATTACTGTCTTCAGCCATCCTTCACCACTCCACCTCAGCCATCCTCTGCCCAAACTTTTATGTTGACACATTACTGTGGAACTCCACTTCAGATCCAACAGGTAACCCTCAGGTACCCTCAAATAAACTGCACCTTGTTCTCCCAGTCCAATGCAGATTATTCTCAATGGAGACCATAGACCTGTCCCTGCCCATCAAAAAGGAAATGGGATTTATTCCAAACTTTTCCTTTTTTCAAGAAACAAGATGGTGCAGAAATCCATTCTGGACTTATCCACCCTAAACATTTTTAAAAGCACCAAAATTAAGATGTTAACCATCAAAAGTTTGCTTCCCATGATTTCTCCCAATCATTTTTCATTACATTGGAACTGAAGGTCGACTGCCTGTACATTCCTATTCATTTAAAACACACAAATTTGTCAGTGGTGTAACAGATAACACACAAGACTTGGGTGCTGAAGGCTGTGGGTTTTATTCCCACACCAAGTAGATCAATTGCGGTCACTGCAGTGCAGCTTAAAGGGGTGTGCTGGATATCTCAATGTCTCATCCTCCTGTTGAGGTGTTAAACTGAGGTCCTGTCTACTTGAGTTGGTAGTAGCTCAGGTGGATGTAAAAGATCCCACCTATTGAAAAGAGTAGGGATTTGTTATTTAACACAATATAAAAACATTATTTACATATTTATAAAATATAAATATTTATAGGTATATATATATATATATATATATATATATATATATATATATATATGTATATACTTTTCTGTTTCTTAGCATTTATCATTTTTCTTATAGCATCCTCGTTGTTATTCTTTCATAATTGATCCCCATCTCCTAAATCTGATTGTTTGCAATGTATCTACTAAAATCCATTCCCTATTAAACAAAATTTCATTTTTTTCATTCCAAATAACCATATTACATACTCATTCCAAATAACCATATTACATAACATAGATTATTATTTACCGTTCTCACATATTCTTTTTTTTTAATTTTTGTAATACCCATACATAATCATAATCGTATTTGTATTATTTGTCATTAATATTCTCAAAAAATGACTTCACAGAAGTTTTTTCTAGAGTCTCACCAATCTTACATAAAAAGCATGCTTGGTTGCGTCTTCCTGAACACAAAATAAACACACTCTTTCAATTTACTGGTAACTTATTTAGTTTCAGTCTCCATATCTTGGTACACCATGTTTTACTTACTTTAATGGCTTTAATCACTTCGTGTGGTAAATTTTCCCATGGATTTACATAATATTGTCTCATCACATTAGTGTACCACATCATATCTTTCTCTCTATCATCAATTTTTATTTTCAATGTTTTAACATTTTTCTTGATAATTTTTATTTTCATTGAAATATTTTTCTCGTTTTCTTATCTCATCATCTCCCAGAATATTTGCACTTATACCATTCTCACTACTAAATTCTCATTCTCCTCTGTTACCCATTTAATGTACTATACAAGTTTAAAGAAGCAGACTAAACAACTGAATATAATAACTCCCAGTTCAGCTTCTCTCATTTACAATACACTTCTTTTCATTGGGTTTAATCTTGAACCCTGTATGAAAGAAACACCAATTGTACAATTCTCTTTAAATATTTTTACTGGGATAGTATAAACATGTATGTGCTGTTTTTCCCAGTAATACAGATTATGTGACTGCGGTGGTGGTGCTGCGGTAGCGTTGTCTCCTCACAGTTAGACGTTGCCCGATGTTCATCGTGTTACACTGCTGCAGTCATCACACTTGGGTTATCTGCCGTCAGGCGGTCCTGCAGTCGGCCCGAGTTCCAAAGTCTTGGTCCGGCGTCGGTTGCTGTCGCTTCTTCCCTGACGTCAGTGCGACAGGGGTATAAAAGAGGCAGCCGACACCATTTTCTTCAGTCTTTCTTGCCGTGCGGTGCCCAAAGCAGAAGCAGTTCGCAAGTGCCGGTCGGCCGACTCCTGAGATTTTCAAATCGAATTTCAGACCGAAGTCTTCAGTAAAGCTAAGTACCCCGTTGGGGAACCTTTTCTTGCCTCAGTCCGATATCAGAAAAAGTTAATGATTGCATTTCTTGTGGGAAGCAAATACCTCATAAGGATTTTCATTCTTATTGTATCCCTTGCTTAGGCCCAGACCACAACGTCACAGGTTGTCGGTTTTGTGCTAGGTTTAACAAACGAACTATTAAATGTCGGTTTGACTTTGCCCGACATTATTTTGGTATAAAATTTAATTATACCATGCCGCCGGAGCAACCGATGACTGGGATGCATAAAAAGCACAAAGATAAGGACAGGCAGCTGAGACCCAAACCAGACACCGAGGCCTCTGCTAGGCCAGTTGCCGGTTCTCCGGTTTTCAGTGAGGTGCCTATGCAGCCCCTGATGACCGCTGATTTCGAACCCCAGCCTGCATCCGACTCCCAAGCAGAGATTGCAGGGCCTCCAGAGCCTTTAACTTCAGGCCCTTCCGACTCCATGGCTGAAGGGGATTCCGGTGCTGTTGAAAGGCCATCAGTTGCTGAAGGTGTTTTCAGACCGACTACTCTTACTATTAAATCCTATGCAAAACTGAAAACTCCATTAAAAGTAAGGAAGTCTGTACAGCAGTCTCCAGTGCAAGGCTCCATTCCTAAGAAACATATGCTTAAGATGGCCGAAGACTTAATTACCCTAATCAGGGGTTCCCATCCCCCACCTGACAAAAGGCCTAGACAGGAGGAGGACTATGCTTCCTCTGACCAGGTTTCCATTTCCTCAGATTCTTCTGAGGAACAGGAGTACTCTTTTCCCCCTTATGAAGACTCTGATGCTGAAGAGTCTATTCCTTCAGCATCTCCCCCAGAAGACTACTCTTTTGGGGAAACTTTACATACCATGAGTGAACATTTCCGCTGGGAAGGCCAGGATTACTCTGATTCTAAGAAAAGGCTCCGAGAGTTCCTCTTACTACCCCAGCACAGACCCCTTGCTATTCCACCTGTGTTAGACATTGTGGATGATGTTTATTCAGAATCTAGCCTTAACCCAGATTCATTACCTCCTGCACCAGCCAAACCAGACAGATACTACAGAGTCCCTGACTCACATAAATTCCTATATAAAAGCCCTGTTCCTGACCCAGAAACCATTTTCCATGGTCCCAAAGGGTTAAGGCCTCTATTGCTAAAAATCCTGTACCATCGGAAAGGGATTCTAGAGCACTAGACAGATGGGGAAAGAAAGTATATACCTCAGCTACCCTAGCTATGAGGGCCTTAAATTGCCAGTTTCACATGCTGAAATATCAACAATATTTGATGCCTCAATTAAAACAAAAAATGAGCACACATACAGAGCAGCCTGGTTACAAGGAAATGCAAGATTTGTTGCATGCAGCAGAACAAGTGGGAAAACATACTTTGCAATGTGGATTTGATTCATTGGAAGCTTCTTGCAGAGCAGCTGTAACAGGGTCTGTCATTCATAGGCATGCTTGGTTAAAAGAACAAACTTTACCTGATTCATGTTAAAGCAAAGTTATTGGATGCACCCTTACAGCAGGATGTTTTATTTGGTGTGAAAGCAGAAGAGGTTTTAAAGAAAATGGAGGATAAGGCAAAATCTATGCAGACGGTCAAGGATTTTTTACAGGTTCAACCCCCTCGTTTCAGCAGAAATTGGCCAACCATGAACTGGTCCTTTCCAACTTCTGACAAACCACAGAGGGGCAAATACAGACGCCCAAGGGGCAGAGGTCAGCCACAAGGCTCTTAGCCACGACAATGGGGTGCCACAACCCAGAAAGGAGGAGAAGACAGGTCTCAAACTATCAGAAGACAATCACAATGACTTACCCCTCAGACTGCCAAGCAAATCTCTCTTGGCAGCTCCCTTGGGAGGAAAACTTGCACTTTTTGCAGACAATTGGCACATCATCACAAAAGACAAATGGGTCCTAAATATTGTAACTAAAGGATACAGGTTCCACTTTCACACTTTACCAAGGATAAAAGGAATGCCAAACCTGCCACCAAATCAATGGGCAGAGGCTCAAAGACAAATTACAGCACTCATGGACATGAGAGCCATTCAACAGGTTCCTACACAGGAGCAAGGACAAGGATTTTACTCAAGACTCTTTCTGGTTCCCAGAAAGGACAAAGCCTGGAGACCCATTCTGGACCTTTCAATTCTAAACACATACCTGGAAGTACCCATATTCAAGATACTCACACTACAGCAACTTCTTCCCATGCTGGGCAAGAAGGCTTGGCTAGTAACGCTGGACCTCAAGGAGGCATACCTGCATGTCCCTATCAGACAAAATTGCAGAAGATACCTCTGATTTATAGCAGGTACCACTCATTACCAATTCTCTGCACTGCCCTTTGGCTTATCTACTGCGCCCAGGGTCTTCACAAAATGCCTGGCACCAGTAATTGCATACTACAGACAAAGAGGAATCCAAATATATCCATACCTGGACGACTGCCTTATTCAAGCAGACAGTAAGGACATTCTTTTAAAACATCTGGCGTTTGTAAAAAACCTACTAAGTTGCCTAGGGTACACAGTAAACGAAAAGAAGTCAAAACTAGTGTCCTCACAAGACATAATATTCCTGGGTGCCAGCTTAAATACAATGGCCCAGATGGCTTATCTCACGCCAGACAAGCAAGGACAACTGACTCAATACTTCAAAATGATGGCAACAAAGACCCAACTCCCTGCAAGAAAAATTCTGCAGGCCTTGGGATTCATGGCATCTTGCATACTACTAATACCATATGCCAAACTGCATATGAGGAAATTACAATGGTACCTGAAAAGCGTATGGACTCAACACAGCCACAGCTTGGAAACAATAATACCACTAATTCCCTGCCTTCAACAGGAGTTTCTATGGTGGGCTCAGGCATGTCACCTCAACAAGGGTCAGCCTTTCACCTTGCCCACAGCCAGGCAAACAATGACAACAGATGCATCGGATTACGCCTGGGGAGCATACATGGCAGGACAGTGTATTCAGGGCAAATGGTCTGCAGAGCAAATGCATCTCCACATCAATCAAAAAGAGATGCTAGCTGTACAAAATGCCCTAACAGTTTTCAAGGACCTCCTACATCCAGGACAACTTCTAATAAAGATGGACAACACCACTGTGATGTGGTACATAAACATACAAGGAGACACACATTCCTACCCCCTATGCAGGCAAGCAATGACCTTGTGGAACACAGTACTGACCTACCAAGTTCAACTACAAGCACAATTCCTGCCTGGAAAGAAAAATACATTGGCAGACGAACTAAGCAGAAATATCATGGATCCTCACGAGTGGAAACTAGACCCACAAGTATTCACAATGATAACTCAAAAATGGGGGAGCCCAGACATAGATCTGTTTGCCTCCCCCCAAAACTACCAACTGCGAAAGTTTTGCACAAGGACATACCACACACTAGCTTGGAAAGTGGACGCCCTCTCATTCAGTTGGAAAACACTAACAGTGTATGCCTTTCCTCCACTACCTCTTCTGGCAAAGGTGCTGCTAAAAGCCAGATTAGAGAGGCCACAAATGATACTCATTGCTCCAGACTGGCCACGCCAACACTGGTATCCAATATTAAGGAACATGGCTCAAGGCCCACCATGGATTTTACCTCAAATTCCTCACCTGCTGACTCAGCAAAACAATCCGATCCTACACAGACAGCTCAAGACTTTAAATCTGGCTGCATGGCAGATTATCTAAACAACCAGTCAACACTTCTCTCTACAGCTGTTATGGATGTCATTCTGGAGGCCAGGAGACCCAGCACCAGGAAAGCCAACTCAGACAAATGGAAAATATTCTGCGCCTGGAACCAGGCTAAAGGCCAAAATCCTCTTGTCCCAAATATTCCTCAGATTCTGCAATATTTAACTGAGATGTTGCACAAAGGCCTTTCCTTTTCATCTATAAAGATCCACGCTTCAGCTATTTCAGCTCATTACAACATGGATCCTCCTATTTTTTCACATCCGTTATTAAGACAGTACCTCAGAGGAGCTAAGAACATAAGACCGCCCCGAAGAGCACCAACACCAACTTGGGACCTCAATTTTGTTTTGGAAAAACTTACACTACCGCCCTTCAAGCCAGCTCTTTCAGCTGATTTACAATTTGTATCATGGAAAACTGCCCTGCTGCTAGCAATAACTTCAGCATGAAGAGTCTCAGAGCTACAGGCCCTAATGGCAGTGGAGCCTTTCATCATTTTTCATCAAGACAGAGTCTCTTTACGAACTAACCCTTCCTTTATGCCAAAGGTAGTATCCAGTGTGGCTCTAAACCAAACCATTCATTTACCCACCTTTTATCCAAACCCCCAGAATAAAGGGGAAAGGCTCCTACACTCTTTGGACATTTACAGACAATTACATTTCTACTTGGATAAAACAAAGGTTTTCAGAAAATCTGATCAGCTCTTTTATCCTATGCTGCAGGATCTCAAGGAAAGCCTATATCAAAACAGACCATTTCAAAATGGATAGGACATTGTATCCGTTTCTGCTACACACACCATGGGAAACCTGTACCTGGTAACATTAGGCCTCATTCCACCAGGGCTACAGAAACATCAGCAGCCTTCCTCAGAGGGGTACCAACCAAGGTTATTTTGGAAGCTGCAACTTGGAGTTCAGTGCACACCTTCACCGAGCACTACGACTTACCTCTATACTCAAAAACCCAGAGCTGGTTTTGCCACTGCAGTTTTGCAGGGCCTACTAGCTTCTCCAAACCCTGTTTAGTACCAACCGCCCAGCCTTAGCTTTGGGATTCAACCCAAGTTTGATGACTGCAGCAGTGTAACACGATGAACACAGTACAGTTTTGTACCTACCATAAATGTTGATGTTCGAGTGTTCACACTGCTGCAGTCCAGGTTATCCTCCCACCTTCCCCTCTACTTACCTGGGTTTTTATCTATAGCTACCTGTTTATACACTCTCTAAGATGTATTTCTATATGGTGTACTTGCTTACAGCTGTAGCTATTGTTTTCTACTTATGTAATTTCCGTAGGATTATGTATTGCCATTCTGTTTGGGGGCACCTGACATCTGGGACAAGAAAAACTGAAGAAAATGGTGTTGGCTGCCTCTTTTATACCCCTGTCGCACTGACGTCAGGGAAGAAGTGACAGCAACCGATGCCGGACCAAGACTTTGGAACTCGGGCCGACTGCGGGACCGCCTGACGGCAGATAACCCAAGTGTGATGACTGCAGCAGTGTGAACACTCGAACATCTACATTTATGGTAGTTACAAAACTGTACTTTCGATTCTCAGTTAGAGCGTCTTCTGTGTGGCGACATGCGTGAATGGGTGCTCCTTCGTTGAAGGCTGTGCATTCGGCCCGGCAGGCCAGCACGTAAAAAAAATCTACTGCCAATCATTAGCAGACCGGAGTTCCACTGTGGCGACCCCTAACTGAAAAGCCGAAAGACACAAACAAACTGAATTCATCAGATAAAACTTATTCCAGAATGCTAATCTTTACATCCTTCACAGAAATATTAAGTTAATTTCTTTTATCAAACCTTCCCATTGTGTCATTACTACATCATTTTCCCAAATTTTATTCCTAGCAAAGACACTTGATTCATTGAAAAATATACACCTCTAATTTTTACCACATCACCCGAAGCTTTACTTTTATCATAATTCATGTCATTCCTATTTCCTTTAAACATTCAGTCAAACAATCACTTCTCTCTTCCATATTTTGCTCTTAGCAACTACAGCTGTATCGTCTGCTTATGTCAAAACTACCAGTATCACCACCTCCTTTCGTATCACATATCTAGCATCCTTCATTTTATAAGCTACTTCCCTTATGCAAATAATATTACCCTCATAGGACATCCTTGTCTAATACCACACTTTATGTATATTTCTTTACTCAGCCACTCATTCACTAACACTTTCATTCTGTTATTCTGATATGCTGACATACGCACACTCTTAATTGTGTTACTTATTCCATATTTGTTCATAACATCCCATAAAGCATCATGTTCTAACATAAATTTCACATCCTCCCTTTTACTTATAACATCAGCCACAATTTCTCTCACAGTCACTAATACTTGGTGGCATCCCTTTCCTTTTATACGATATGTACTTTTTTCCATAATGTCCCTCATACTTCCTTCCATTCTCCTCTGTATTACTCCCGTAAAAAGATACAATTTCTGTTATTTAGTGCAATGAGCCTCCCAACTTTTTTTAAATTCTTTTCATCTTTCTTCCATATGAATTTTAATATCCTATAACACTTCATAAACATACCCTTCCTCAACTATTCATTCAGTACATTTACAAAATCCTGTCTTTCCCAGTCTGTTGATTTTTTGAACATTCCTACCTTAAACCATCTGGGCATGATATTGAATCAGCATTTACTTTCCTAAGTACTTCATCCAGTTCACTAATAGTACTTTATTTTCAAATTCTTCATTAACTCGTTCAGGAAATTTCTTTACTTTCCGTTCTCTCATTTTCTATATTCTGTACTACAGTACTCATTTACTCATGTGTTCTTTTTATCTCTAGTTTTACATATTTAATTTATTTCATTATACTAGTATCCTTCCTTATTACTGCGGTGGTGGTGCTGTGGTGGTGTTGTCGCCTTACAGTAAGACGTTGTCCTGTTCGATTCTCAGCTAGACCGTCTTCTGTGTGGAGACATGCGTGAATGGGCGTACCTTCGTTGAAGGTTGTGCGTCAGCGCTGGCATCTCGGCATGTAAAAAATCTACTGCCAATCATCAGCGGACCGGAGTTCTGCTGTGGCGACCCCTAACCGGGAAAAGCCAAAAGACTCAACATACTAGTATCCTTCCTTACTATTTTACCCAAATATGCAGATAGTTCCTCCCTTCTCCCTTTTAAATAATATCTCTGCCTAAATAGTAGTGCCTAAATTTTTTCTTGATTTCTTTTGTATACTTCTTTGTCCACGTCCTGATACTCTTGTATTGTTCTCTAAATCCTCTAATACATTTCTATAAATGTTCCCATACTTCACATTCTCTTCTTTTGTTACATCATCCTGCCACTGAAAGAGACACTTTTTATACTTAAGTTCAGTCTACCACTCAGACCATTTTTTACAGAAGACCTTCATCGTTGTATGATCCTTCTGTAACTGCAATACATCCTACTCTCCAGTTTCATCCTATAATTTCTCATTTATTCTTTTTATTTTTTTCCTATTTTAATGTATTCCCTTTCTTACATCAACTCCATGGGTCTACTTCAGTAGACTGAAATCCTACTTAGCAGACTTTCAAAAAACTGAGACAAAAACCCAAAACTCCAGAAGACTGACCGCTCAGAACATCGATAGATCACTATGTGTAAGTGACCACTTGGCCAGCATGTTGACCTTTGTCCCTTACCTCCGGGTTAGTGTGATCTCGGAGTTGGTATATTTAGTTGGAGGGGTGTGGATGGCAAAGCCCCCCCACATGTGTGGGTTTTCTTTGCTTCAGTGTTAGTGTGTTTGTGGGGTTGGGCGAGCAGTTACTTACTTGTAGTTATCTGTCGGTGTTCCGAGCGGTCGGTCTTCTGGAGCTTCGGGTTTTTCATCTTGATCTTTTAAAAGTTGGGTAAGTGAGATTTTAGTCGAATGAAGTAGACACCACCTCCATGCATATTGCTAAATGATCTGAAAAACTCATCACAACTGTATCATCTTCTGCTACCCCCAAGCCATCCGATAATGCAAAATAATCAGTTTCAGATCCAAGTGCTCCCCCCTTCTAATGCCCATTGACTTGTGTTCCACACAGTTAATTTACCACATTTTATCACTTTCTGTATTTTTTAAACATCTTTCCCTTTCTTTTGTGTATTCTTCTTAAATCACAATTAATCCCCTGCAATTATAATTTTTGTGTTAACCACCACATAATCTAATATTTGCTGAAAGAGATTCTCTTTCCTTGCTAGTTATATGTGCATATAATGTTGTAATTGTGTAAATATCTTCTGACTACCTTGCATCCATAACAGTTAACCTTCTCATCCTTACATTTAGATTTTTCACATTTACACAACTTTCACTTCCTAACTTCCATATTATATTTCCACTGTACAATTTTTCTGTTAACTGTCTTTCTTCTCTTGTTAGGAATCTTACATCATCTAACAGAATAACACCTACATCACATTTAGCACAGTATCCCAGTATCCCTATCTTTCTTACTGTTTTAATAATACTCACATTTACTGAAAGTACTGTAAATGTGTTACTTTTCCTTCTTTTTAACATTTGGTGAAATATTTTTAAATTTTCATTTTCTTAGTTTTACTGTTTCTTGCATTGAATGCTTTTCTGAGTTAATGTACAAATAATCCCTGATTCTCAGAATCAGTTTTCTCTGGCTAGAACTTCCCTTCTCCTGACTGCTCTTCCTGAACAGTCTCATTCATCCGTATTCCCCTCCATATTTTTTCTTCTTCCACAGTTTCTTCTTCACTTAGTTCACCCTTTCCCAGAGCCTCTTGCTGTCCTTCTTCATGTGTGTTTTCTTCTCTTTCTCCTTGTTTTTCATTATTTACTCTTTGCTCTTGATAGTCCATCCAAAAGTCCTTTTATTTTACACAACATGGATTCAGGCACACACCTTCTTGCTGTATGTCCTTTCTCTCCACACTGGTTACATTCAGTCTTGTCACAGTCATTAATTAAATGAGAAAATTCCCAAAAAGAAACATGATTTAGGCTGGCCAGCATATCTTAAAGTTCCTCTGACCAGCCACAAAGGTAACATTTGGCAAGTGTTTTATCGTGCTTTTTCTTCACATTTCAAAACAGCTTCCAATTGCCACCCTCCATTGCATACGTTTCTCTTATCTCTAACCTTCACAATGTTATCAACAGTTTCACAGAAACCCTGCATGCATCTTGTCATCCTCGTCTTCCAAGTCATCAGTTCAAAACTGCAGTGTAACATTTTTTAACATTTAAGTTACTACTAGAAAACAAATGTGTTCCACAGATAAATGTCTTTTTTGTTGTACACTGTTCCAAAAATGTTATCAATCCATCAGTTTCAAATGTTAAGTCACAGTAAGTCTCTGTCCCAGTATGTATAAAAGACTGAATTTCTTAAGCTGTAAAACCTGGAACATTTGCCAAATTGTACCATGCATAATATTTGTCTATTATAGTGTCATTTTGTATTCTTAGGCTCAGTTACTCTTCTGTTCTTTTTAAAGGCAGTTTCTTCTTTTTAGCTGCTGTCACTGCTGCATGTATTTTAATTACTGCATTCTCTGCTACCACAAACACAAGACTCCTTCTCTGTTTTTACCTCTTCTACTTTCTGTCACTGCTGCATAAGTTGTAACTACTGCATTCTCTACTGATATCACTTGGTTCTTTCACCACATTACCATCCTTAGCACTTCTGAAAAAGTTATCTGCCCTCTCACCCCATGAATTAGCAGAATTGTGTCCTGGATCATCCTTCTTGATTATTTTCAACAGAGCATCATGTGCAAGCCCTCCCAACACCATTTCAGTTATCTGCACTACTCCAGTAGATTTGCTTACTTCATTCTCCTTTGCGACAGCCATACACTGCTCATTTGTATCATCCACCACACAAGAATCTTTATCTGCATTCCGACACTCCATATCAAACACATTTTCCTCCCAATTCTTATTTTCCACCTCCAACGTTTCCATATTTTTCTCTCCTGTTTTTTGCTGCTCCTGCTCCATTCCTTAGGCCTCTCTCTTGCTGCTGTAGGAGCCCTCTGGCACCTTTTAGCAGCTCCAAAGTGTTGGGGAAGTTTCCTGATGCCCTGGCCAAATTTACCCTAGAATTATAAATACCACCTTGGTTCTCTACAGAAGAGAGAATACTAGCCTTAATGGGACTAACCAGGTCAACAAAAGAATAAATAAAAAAGTAAATTCTTGATTTGTGCTATGGAGTACAATTTTTATTTATTTAATTAATTTTGCCCATTGATTTTTCTGTAGCTCAATGAATCTTTACAAAATGTCTGGCCTTTAATAAAGCATTCTGCAGACTGCCAAGATATACACTTTTACCATTACTTGGACAATTTCTTGCTTCAGGTCAATTAAATTCAAACAATTTACAGGGTTTACAATTTGCAATCTTCTCATTCACCTAGGCTTCACTCTAAAGTTAAAAAAAATCCAACCTTCAATTTTATCAAAGCCTAATGTTTCTGGGATGTCTGCTGTACACTTCCAGCATAATGGCTTCCCTCCCTCAGGAGAAACTTATGTTACTGACACATTGCTTTCTCTCCATTTCAAATCTGGAAATGACCTCTGCAAGAGAGATTCAGAGAGCCCTGAGGTTAATGGCATCCACAGTTCAGATGATTCCCTTTTCCAGCCTCCATATAAGGAAGATTCAGTGGTATCTCATATCAATTTGGGCACAACACTGCCACCTTCTGTCCCTCCCAATTCCTCTCTTGCCTTTTATGAAGAAAAAAATCCAATGTTTGGTAAACCAGATAGGGTAAACAAAGTCCTACCATCTCTATAGGCTGACCTTGATAGCTTGGAATTTTTCTCTCTGTCACAATTGCTTTTTCCAGGCAACTTGCATCAAATGCAAAATGAATTCTTAAGCAGATTATCTGAGCAGATACAAGACAGGCTCTCACGAATGAATGTTGAACAGAAGTATTATTTCAAATTGTCCATCATTGGGTATCTTCCCTTATAGATCTTTTTGTCTCCACTCAGAAGGGACAGCTCAGATCACTGTGCTCCAGAGTTCTGAGCAGGGGGTCATGGAAAATGGATGCCTCATCAGTATCTTGAAAATGGAAGTTCCTCTATGCCTTTCCTCCATTTCCTGTTTTTGCAAATGTCCTTTTGAAGATTCAGGAAAACAATCCAAAAATGCCACTGGTTAGTTTAAATTGCATTGGTTCTCCATTCTTTTTCATCTAGCCAAGGGTAGTTACCACCGCCACAAGTTTCCTGACAGGATGGACCTGTTCACATAGCAGAAGGGCTGTCTCATCCATTCAGACTTACAAACTCATAATTTGATGGTTTGGATGACAGGCTTCTAATTCCTTTCAGGCAACTTTACTTTGGGAATTTGCTACAAGTAGTAAAGGAGGCAGGAAAATCTGCTACAGGAAGTCTTATTTTCCAAACAGAAAAGATTTTCTCTCTGATGCCACAAAAGAGGACTGAACCCTTATCACCTGGGTATCCTCATCATCCCCAAATATTTATGTGAGCTGCTTTACTCAGTCTTGGTATAAACCTCTAATAAGGGGGACCAGTCAACCATTTTTGCTTGCCTGCCTTTAGATCCCTCACTTTCTTCACATTATGAGGTCAGACAGTTCCTAAAAGGCATCCTTCATATTAGGCCTCCAAAAAAAAAATCCATTCCACCTTCTTGGAAACTTGGTTACATTCTGGAAAAACTAACCCAGCCACTCTTTAAACCATTATTTTTCACAGCTTATAAACTAAAAATTAATAAGTAGATCTAACTCTCAAAATGCCAGAAACTCTCTTGCTAAATTAAAAAGGAACTACAGACCCTAATCAAATCATCGAAAGCCAGATATAAAGTAAAAATAGCCATAGCCAACCTTGTGAAAGATAACCAGAAAGTCATCTTTAATTATGTTAAAGGTCAGAATTAATGCCCAGTACTGTGCAGAGCTAATACTAAGTGATATTACATACTCAGACCTAGAATAAATCTTCAGTCTACTAGTGGACAAAGGTATTAACCTGCACAGACACTGAAAGTTCCTTTCATTTCCAGGGCTCTGACCCTCCCCTACCCATAATTCCCTGTACTCCACCCTAATACCAGAGATCTCATTTGCAGCCGAAGATTTCAGATGCATTCTTGAGGGCTGCCTACCAAAAAGCTTTTGGTTCTGGCCCAACGTCATCATGGGTGTTAACTCCCATTGATCCCATGGTGTAATAGGCCTGGAAGGACTCTGATGTGGTGGAGCCCATCTCTAAGAAAGCAGATAGAATTTTGGCAGCTCCCAAATATATAAAGCATTGGAGCAAAGGTCCTCCTGTAGATGCTATGGTGGTAGCAGCGGACACAAGAAAGAAATTATCTGTCCACCCCGTATCATAGAGTCCAGGACAATGGACAGGTTTTGAGAAAGGACTTATGCTTCAGTGTCATTTGCTTCAGATCACTGAATTATTTGGCTCATATGTCTAGATTCCAGAGAGATTTGACAGAGAAAATTTCCAAATCTCTTTCGAGTATATAACCTGCGTATGTCTAGAAGATAATGGACTCCCAGTTATCTACCTTGCAGATGAGCACTAATGTGGCCAAACATCTGTTCTCCAATGCAGCTGATGGCATGCCCAGAGCAGCAGGCACTGGCATCACCTTACTCTGTCATGCCTGGATGCATCTTTGTGACTTTGTGGAAAGCTTCAAGATGTCCTTTGTCAATGCCCCCTTTGGTGGATCCACGTTTTTGGACCCAAAGTCACAGACACACTTACCAGGAGTCAGCAGGATGATGAGATTCACTTTGCTGTGGGAATCCATTTCTCCACTCCTCAAAGATCCTTTTCTGGGAATCAGAGGATGGTAACAAAAATGTGGTTGCAAAGGTCTTAGAGCTCTTACCAAGACTCTGCTGGAGATAGGCCTTCCCATGGAAGAGGTGGAGGTAATTCTGATGGAGGTTGCCTTAGGGATTGAGGCAGATCGCACAATCAAGGTTTCCATGGTCCTTTCTCAGAGAAGCCCTACCAGTGCACCTGAACTCTTGCCCGACAACTGCACACAGGAGGCAGTTGTGGGGAACTTATTTTACACCCTCAAGCCTGGTATGCTATGACCACAGATTTGTGGGTAATAAAGATAATTAACAGAACCTACTCTGTTCCCTCTTTCCTTCTATCTCAGAAAAAGAGGAATGTTCCTGATGTTCCACCCAGTCAGTGGGAACCAGCAGCAGTAGAAATTTCAAAGCTACTAGAAAAAAAAAAAGAGTCATTCAACCCAAGACCAGTTAGTATCTGGAGTTTTCCCAAGGTTCTTTCTAGTACCAAAACAGACAGGAGACTTCAGACGGGTCTATATCATATGAGCAAATTGCGAACGTTCATAATATTGAACGTACCAGACCTCAAACTTCCTATTGTGGGGGGCTGTGCCTCCCACACCCCCCGCTAAATATATATTCCAACTGCGAGATCGCTCTACAGTGAGGAAAGGGCAAATATCCCATTCTTCACTGTACCGCAATCTCAGAAAAAGCACTTCGAGGACCGATACGTTCGTTATTATGAGCGTTCACAATTTGTGCGATTCGCTCATATGATATAGACCAACTTCAGACCAGTCTTGGATCTCAGTCACCTAAATCAGTTTGAGGAACAGCATTCCAGATGGTCACTGTTCAGTCCATATTGCCTTTGCTGAGAGGATGTGCTCAGTAGATCTCCAGGATGCTTACTACCATGTGAAGATAAAAAGACAATCCAAGAGATTACTTAGTTTCTGGCTGGGAGCCAGTCACTACCAATTCAGAGCCCTGTCTTTTAGTCTCACCACAGCCTTCAGGATGTTCACCAGGATTATGGCAGTGTTAACAGCCCACTTGCATCTGCTAGAGATCCAAGATTTCCCTTATTTTGATGTATGGCTCCTAAGTGCTGCCTTCGACCATCTGCTATTACACCATGTAGACCTTGTGCTTCAGTGGCTGCAGAAGTTAGAGATGAGGGAATTTTCCCAAATGGCAACTTATACCAACACAACAAATAGGATTCATTGGATGCCACCTTAATACCAACTTACAGATCACCAGCCTGCCTTAAAGGGTTTCATAGGTTGGTACTAGGCTATCAGCCCTAGGGCCTATACAAGCCTAGCCATAACAATTCCCTGGCTATTTCATCCTACACTATGTACTTTCCTGGGCCCCTATCTAGCAGGGTGACTGACGTGATCCCTGGGGTGAATTTCCCTTCTCCCATCCAATCATCAAGGTTCCTTTTGAAGAGGGCCAAAGTGGCACTCTGCTTGACATGTATGGGCAGTCTTTTCCAGAGTCTGGGGAGTCTCTGGGTCAGGAACCTAGCCCTCCAGCATGTTTTGTTTATTGTGATGACAAGGTTTAGATCCCTGGAGCATGTGGCTCGGAGGGATTGGGATTTCTTTAAGTGTAGCATGTCCAACAGCTCTGGGTTTGACATGGCCTTGTATGTTAAGCAGAGATCGCCTCAGAGTAGACAATATGCAACAGAGTATAGCTGGAGTTTTTTAAGGCAGTCAGCATAGGGCATCTGCTTTAGGCCTGTGATTCTTTTAGTGAGGTATTACTGCGGCCTTTCCAGTTGTTGCAGATGTCTTGAGAGGTACGTACCAAATGGGGCATTGTATTCTACAATTGGGTCTAATGAAGAATGAGTACAGTGGGACAATGACTTCCTTTTTTCTGGATGAAAAACCCTTAGTGATGAGGTGTGCCACATAGAAGGATTTTCTGACTGTTGTGGCGATGTGGTTATTGAAGGTGAGACCAATGTCCACCTGTGTCCCTAAGTCTCTTATCACACTTTCGGTGTTTAATGTACTGCCACCTATGTGGTAATTCATGGGTACATGTTTTTTCATAAAGGGGATAACTATACATTTTTTGGCATTGAGCTTGAGCCCATGTCTCTGGCACCAAGCATCTGTTTCTGTAAGACCCTTTTGTAGAGTATCCACATCATTTGGGGATTCAGTAATGGCTCCCAATTTGCAGTCATCTGCGAACTTTGTTAGCCAGCGTCCCTTAGTGATGGCCTGTACTTCAGAGAAGTAGATGCCAACAAGAGAGGTCCCAGGACTGAACCCTGAGGTACTCCACTTGTCACTTGTCTGGAGTTGGATTTGGAGTCAGCTACTTTTACAGTGTGGGTGCTGTCAGTAAGCTAGTTGGCAACCCATTGAGTGACTTGGGGATTAATGCCCAGCTTAGTAAGTTTATCTATGATTCCAGAGTGCGGGATGGTGTCAAAGGCCTTGGTGAGGTCCAGATAGGCTATGTGGACTGCCTTACCCTCGTCCACAGCTCTGGAGACTGATTTGAAGAAGTCAGTCAGGTTCAGGAGACAAGATCGGCACTTCACGAACCCAAACTGGGTGGGGTCCAGTGTTTTAAGGTTGCCAATGTCTATGTTTATAAGTCCTATGATAATACATTCCATGGCCTTGCAGATCAGGCTCGTCAGACTAACAGGGAGGTAGTTCCTGGGATCCAAGGTGTATCCTCCCTTGTGGAGTGGGATAACTGTAGCTGTGCGCCACTCAGTGGGCACGAAGCCTGAGGTGAGGGTATGATTAAACATGACACTTAGGTGAGGTGCCAGTTCATTTTGTAGTTCATGTAGTACACAGCCCGGGATGTCATCTGGTCCCATGGATGCTGTATTCTTAGCTTTGGAGAGTGCGTTTTTTTATCTGTGTGGCAGTTATTACCGGAAATTGGCAATCTTCCAGTATTGAGATGGGCCATTTAGGGGGTGAGAGGGGGGTGAAGTTGGCACTGAATTGATCTGCCAGGATATTGGCAATATCCTTGGGATCAGTATATTTAATGCCATTCTGTTGTAGCTCAGAGCAGATCTGAGCATTGCCATTTAGATTCTTGACATAGTTATAGAATGCCATTTGGTTGTCTTTGGAATCTTTGGCAATTTTATTTTCGTAACTAGTTTTGGAGGATTTTATGAGGGATCTTAGCTTCTTACTGAGGCTGGTAAGGGAGTTTTTTGCATCCTGGGATTTTCCTCTTTTCTGCAACAGGTTCTTCCTTTTGCTGTAA
The DNA here is from genome assembly GCF_019279795.1 of Protopterus annectens. Taxonomy (NCBI): domain Eukaryota; kingdom Metazoa; phylum Chordata; order Ceratodontiformes; family Protopteridae; genus Protopterus; species Protopterus annectens. The sequence continues at coordinate 1,347,320,309 of NC_056733.1, read as the reverse complement.
AGTTTGTTTATGGCAGGGGACCACCAGATTGGCTTCCTTTTTTTGGAGGAGAGCATCTTGGTTCTATTTGGGATGGCATGATTCATGCATGAGTAGATGTGCTCGTACAGTGCCTTAGTGTAGGACTCGGCAGTCGAACTTTCAGTTCCCGTCTGCATGGTTGTCATGAAGTTTAACTTCTGACTTGAGTAGAATGAAGTTGGCTTTGGAGAAGTTTTTTATGGAGGTTTCCTTACTGGGGGGTGGGGGTGGGATGTGGATGTTAAGGGTGATTAGTTTATGGCCTGACCTGACCAACGGGGGTGACCACAGGTGTGGAGCATCGATTTCCCATGTTGGTAATGACCAGGTCTACGATATTGGAGCCCCTTGTGGGACTATGGATTAGTTGATCCAGGGCATTGGAATTTATGAATTCCAAGAACCGCTAGGCAAAGGTGTTGGTACATGAGTAGTTTTCCCACTTAATGGCAGGGTAGTTGAAATCACCCAGTATTAGGGTGTTTGGTTGTATATTAATATTTCCCAGTATGTTTTTAGAAAAGTATAGTGAGAATCTTGGGGCATGGTGGGGGATCTGTAGCATGCTACAATTTGGATTGCCATCTTACCTAGTGTTAGTTGCACCTGGAGAATTTCAGACGCATTGTGTTGGGCAACTAACCTGGTGGCGTGAATATCCTTGGTGAATATGGAAACTCCTCCAGCTTTAGTATTTCGATCCTGGTTTGGTGGCCGAAAAATGTAATAAGAGTTGTAGCCTGGTATTGCAGGGGTGCTCTCTGGAGCCTTGAACCAGGTCTCAGTTATTGCACAGATATCGATGTTCTCCATTTTTAGGAGTGCCTCGAGAGAGTGCATTTTGAGGTTTAGACTTCTAACATTGAGTAGCATTGCCTTCAGATTCTGCATGCTTGTACCGTTACGGTGGTTGTTTTGTCCTTTGAACTTTGCCTAAAAAAGGCACTATAGGGGTGGCAAGAGCCTTAGCCAGTAATCTGAATCCCAAGGGTGACAGGTGCAGACCATTTCTGGCAAAGCATCGTGGTCTGTCAATCATGTTGTCACAGGCAGACAGATACTGGATCCCCTTTGAATGACACCAGAAGCTTAGCCAATTGTTGGAAGTCAATCATTTTGTCTTTATATTGTAGTGTCATTCTAGGTGAAGGCAGGATGCTACTCAGGGCTAGGGTCATACCTGCCTGGGCCACATGATCCGAGAGCTCTTCCATGTGTCTTTTCATGAAGTCCAGGGAGGTACGTCTCAAGTCATTCACTTCAACATGGACAATGCAGAGTCATATTTGTACTTGTTGTGGAGTGACTTGATTGCATGAGTTATGTGGCAGATTCTGGCACCCAACAGGCAGCTCACTGTAATTTTCTCCTTGTTCAGCCTGGTGAGTGGGACATCAGTGTGCCTGATGTTAGAGTCACCTCTGACAAAAGTATTAGGTACGTTGTCTTGCCTTAGGGGCTGTTGCTGGGTGGCACACTAGTGTTGTGAGCTATGTGACACTTTGGTTGTGACTGGTGTTTTTTTGAGTTTCAGCTTCGGAGGTCCTTGTTTCTTGGGCAGGTTACAGTTAAGGGCCTCTGCATATGTGGATTTACTGTTGCTATGTGTGGGTGTTGGTGGTGTGAGTTTAGAAGGGCTATGTGTTGCTTGAGGTGTAGTGCAGATGTTAACCTTCTCCTCTTGACTTTCTAGCACAATCTTGGGTGGAGAGAGCTTTGCTTCCAGTTTGGCTATGTAAGTGCATCTCTCACAGGTTGTAGTGTTGGGTGGTAAGAGGAGAGGGTTGTCTGTGTACATGAGGCAATTGCTGCATTGCTCCAGTATGCCCAGATTCATCTTTGCGCCTTGCAGTGATAAATGCTTCATCATCCTTTACCCTACATCTTATGGCTTCTACAGTACTGATGGCTGCTCTAGCCAGGTACCACATGAGATTATTCCAGTGGACCCTAGCAGTACAATGGTTTCAAAACAGACAATTGTTATATTCGAAGGTTTCACTCACTCAAATCTATAAACAGCACATTGCCTGGTGAATTACATTATCTTCCATGATAAAAGGTTGCCCCTTTCGCATGGACTCACCAGTTGCAGTAGTAGCCATAGACACCTCCTTTCTAGGATGGGTTGCACTACGAAGAGAAGATGGTCCAAGGTGCATGGTCGCTTGTAAAGGGAAATCTGGACATTAACATCTTGGAGATGACAGCAGGGCTAGTATGCAGGCCTTTCAGGATCTCCTCCCCATGGGTGTAAAAACCATACACACAGACGTATGATAATGGTATGGTACATAAACAAACAGGGAGGAACACATTCCTATCCACTTTGTCAAGAGGCCATGAGGGGCTAGCAATGAACGAATGTCTTCACAATGCTTTCTGATAGCAACACACATCCCATAGTCATCCAGTATGTTAGCGGACGGATTGAACAGGATTATCCTGATGCCTTACAAGTAGTCCCTCAACCCAACAGTGGCAACACTGATCCTCCTTCACTGAGGCCAACCTTGCTGCAACCTTTTTACCTCTCCCATCACCAACAAATGCAGCAGTTACTTCACGCTGATCCTTCCACAGAGTCAATAACAGAGGGATGCTCTGATCCACAGTTAGCCCCCTGCTCTCCTGTATGCTTTTCCTCCCTTACCTCTAGTAAACAAATTATTTCAGAAGGCCAGACAGCGCAAGGCCAGGGTGATCCTAATTACTTCCTTCTGTCCCTGGCAAATATGGTTCCCCTTCCTGTGGCCACTACTACTACATTTCCCATGGATGTTGTGTCATTATCTAGACCTTCTCTCTCACCTGTCCAGACTGCCTCCTCCAGACCCAACATCCATGAAATTAACTGCATATTTTTCTGGTTTTGACCATAGCCAGAGACACCAGTTTTCCCACAGCAATAGTAAGATACTATCAACTTCTCCGAAACTAGCCACAAAAAAAGATATACCGTAGCAAATGGAAATCCCTTTCTCAGCCCCTCCGTCCATCTTAGAGTTTTGGTCTGAACTTTTTGACAAGCGTTCCAGTTATTCCATCATCAAAGTTCAAATGGCTGCTACCTACAACTTCCACATAGGCCCCAGTGATTCTTAGTTGCTTCCCTTAAGATCTGTAAAGCTTTTCTGAAAGGAACAATTCTTTTACATCCTCCCGTCAGTGATCCAGTTCTTCCATGGGATATTACAATTATGATATAGGCTGTAACACAACCACCCTTTGAACCTGCATCTATGGCACATCTAAAGTTTCTGGTATGGAAAACAATATTTCTGGCAGAAGATGCATCAGCTAGACAAATTTTAAAATTACATGTGCTTTCCTGTAAACCTTCCTGCTTAACTTTTCATAATGACAGGGTCTCTCGTAGAACTAATGCGCCCTTCCTTCCCATGGTGGGATCCAAAACAAACTTAAATCATCCATACATCTACCAGTATTTTCCCTACATACTCTAATGAAGGTGAACACATATTACATTTGTTAGGTGTTCATCGCCAACTCAGATTTTATTTTTATAGGACAAAACAATTCAGAAAATCAGATCAGTTGTTTACTGCCCTTTCAAGCAAGAAATTGGGAAAAGCTGTCACTAAATTACACTTTCTAGATGGCAGTCAGACTGCATTTCATTTGTCTGTAATAAAAAGCAATTTGCTGTACTATCTAAACCTAAATCTCATTCCACTAACACAATTTCTACTTCAATAGCATTCTCAAGAAAACTTCCCATTGATGATATTTGAACCACAGCAGCTTGTCCACAATCTGTATCTTTATTTCTCATTATAAACTGGATGTACAATCCAGATCCCATTCTTTGTTTGACTCCAACATCCTCAGGAATGTCCTTCCTTGATACCACCCAGGTAGACAGCTTGAAAATCTTTCCCATGTGTTGAATCAGATGAAAATAGACAGTTTGGATAAGAAAGTTATATACATACCATAACAACAGATCCATGTTGTCTGATTCTCAGTGGGATGGGTAAGACCAATCTATAACCAAATGGGATAGGTTATTTTGAGCACAAGAAGGGAGATTGTCTAGACTTAAATGGCTGGCAAGGGCAGCTAGCCTAGTACTTACAAACCTATGAATAGTATTTAAGAATATAGGTAACCTACAGACTCGGAACCCACCAGATTCAGTTCAGATTTGTCAAGCACAAGTCCTGCCTGCTTAAAGTGGTAGGCTTCTTCAGAAAAGTTACTGAAGCAACGGATGATGGCAGAACAGTGCACACTGCATATCTAGACATCGCAAATCCATTCAACACTGCCCCACACATAGGTATCCCAGGTAAACATTCCTGGTTAAATGTCAATCTTTTTGTAACTCCCTGGATAGAAAATTGGCTCACAAAAAATACCCACTACTAATGGTATACCCTGGGGTTCAGTCCTTGGGCCAGTCCTTTTTGACATTTACTTCTCAGAGTCATAGCTAATGTTAAGAGTTTGTGGCTGGCTAAGTTTGCAGATTACTGCAAACTTGGTGCCATCATAAAGTCCCCAGAGGACACCAAGATCCTCTAAGAGGGTCTATCGAAAACAAATACCTAGTGTCAAAACCATGACAAGAGTGACACCCCATGCAACTATCACGTCATACCTGAAAATTGATCCTGTAGTTAGAGATATGGGAATCTGTGATGACCATGAACTGTCCTTAGATCACCAATATCCATTTTTGTAAGGAAGTCCATTTTCATTGCAATGTATGTCTAAAGATCTGAGTCATTTTTATTCATTCCTCTGTGAATGGTTTCAGATCCAATCCTCAGATCTGACTCAGCCACTTTCTAAAGATTCTAGGATATGAATCTCCAGCTCCTCCCTTACCCACAATGCCCCTGACCACTACACTACCTTATATCTCATTTGCTGCTCTTCAAGACAGTTGGGATTAGAATTTCTTGAGCTACTTTGGGTTGTTGTGAGGGAAAATTTCCTTTTTCCTCTTTTAGCTTTTTGACAGTCTTTCATCTATTTAATTTACCCCCCTTACTTTATATAACCACTCTACCAACTTTTTAGTAAACTTTTTATACTGCCATTGTTGGTAGCCCGTTCCTTTTTCTTCTTCTTCCTCCTATACCTTTAGGTATATTCCTGTAATACCATTGTTGGTACTTTCTTCTTCTGTCCAATGCTACCTTCTATCTGTTTTTATATTTAAAAAAAAAAACTTTATTTTTCCTTTTGTAGACTATTGTGGTTTTCCAGTATGGCTAATAAGCCTACTGGATTAAAGAAATGTACTTCCTGTGGGCGTAAGATCTCTAATTCTGATGCCAACAGAGAATGTGCTTATTGTTTGGACTCAGTACATCTGGACACCTCTTGTTCCATATGTGCTGCCTTCAATGCAAGAGCAATTAGCTATAGGAGGAACAAGTTAATTATGAAAGGCATCCTTCCCACTTCAGCTTCATCTTCAGACACTCAAACCCGGTCTCAAAATTCGAAGGAGCCCAGGGTGTACAGTAAGTTCTCTCCTGCCCAGTCTCCATTACCTATGCCTACTGTAACCTCCCAAAAAGGTTCTTAAATCTCATATCTGAAACCTTCGGATCCAGCACAGCCTACTGTTCCAGCTCCTTGGCCCTGTGCTCCCAGTTTCTCTCTGGAGTTGCAAGACTGAGGGGGCCCTTTTTGCAGGAAGCACCTAAAAAATCCTCTAGGCCACCTTTCCTTTTCCGTTAGGTCTTCTTGTAGTCTTTCTGAAGCAGAGATAGGTAGATGATGAGGAAATTTCTTAGAACACAGATCCAGATTGGGGGGGTTGCCAGCTTAGTCTCCCACTGGATCTGTGAGCCACCAAACCATCCTTTCAACCTGTAATTGAATTCTCTGATCCAACCACCCATTTTGGAGTCCTTGGATCCATGAGCCCCATGAGTCATACCGTCAGATCCGAAGGTTATTTCAACCTCACCTCCAGCTACTTCCCTGGCCCAATTGGCTCTAACACTGTTGAAACATGACAGCTGTCAGAGCCGAAGCATCAGTGTCAGTTCTGAGAGGCTGACTTTGATTCCAAAGTTTTCAGAGCTGTCGCTTCCTTTTGGAGCTTTGGCATTTGATAGATCAGCTCTGACTCCTCTCTCAGAGCAGAGGGCTTGGGGCTGTCTGATCCAAGAACCTCAGCTCCTGTGGGATTGTCCATGGCCTCTCTGGGCCCCTATGCCTTTAAAGTGGTGGAGAGGGTTTTTTTCACAACCCAGAGTAGTGACGACTCTCCCTTCTTCGGATCCATACCTTACTCCTTCTCTGGATCCTGTGTCTGAGCCTTTGCATCCTACAACTCAGGGACAGCCAGCCGAGAAGATCTTCCAAGCAGTTCCAACCATGGAACTTCCTGTCTTTTCTGATACCTACCTCCCCGAAACATCCCACTGAGGAGGTCCCTGGGAAGAGGATGTGCAAGAGGCAGCACTTGGATTCCCCACAGGAATCCCTCACAGAAAACGCTGACTTTGATGAGGGGGAAGGGTCCTCTTGATCTCCAACTAAAGATGACACATTTGGAGACATCTTAGAGATCATTTGCCAAAAAGGTGGTTGGTCTTCCCAACGCCCTTCCCAGAAGGAATCAGTGTTTTTGGAAGCCTTTGGGTTTGGCCCATCTATATCCTGGGTTACTCCACCTGCGGATGAGCTTATATATCTCGTCTTCTGCAGGGCATGGAAGGAACCAGACTCTGTGGAACCTATTTTAAAACTCCTGACAAAATATTAAGTGCCCCTGCTGATAGACAGTACTGGAAAAAAGGGATTCCTGTAGATGCCATGGTTGTTGCGGCAGCCACCAAAAAGGAGCTTTCCAAACAAAGCTCCACTGTCCATCCCCCTAACAGAGAGTCTAGGGCTTTGGACAGGTTTGGGAAGCAAGTGTATGTGTCAGCGACATTTGCCCTGAGATTGCTGAGCAACCTGGCACATTTCACTTGATTGCAGAGAGATTTCATAAAGGAACTCTCTAATTCTGCCTCAGGGTCCATGTCTGCAGAGGAACAGAAGTCTTTTCCTCATGAGTGGCCATCCTACAATCAATTACAAATGCTTCCATGAGGTTGATCTTGCATGCTGTTGAAGGTAACTCAAGAGTAGCCGGTTCAGACATATCCACAAGGAAACATGCCTGATGTGATTGTGTGATTTTGCGGAACCCTTCAAGACATCATTCATCAATGCTCCTTTTGATGGATCATCCTTGTTTGGGTCAACAGTGAAAGACACTTTCCCCAGCAGTGAACAGGACAGAAAGATGTTGTCCGACGTTGGAATTCTCTTTTCTACCCCGCAGAGACCCTTTTCCGGGAACCAATACGGTAGTAAGAAAATGTGGTTCAAAAAATCTCAAGGTCCTTTCCAGGAGTCAAGCTGGGAATTTTCCCCCAGAGGCAGAGGGAGAAATAACTACAGTGGTAGATGTCACCCAAGTGGCAGAGGGGGTCCACAAATTCAAGGGTCTCGATTTTTTTCTTGGACAGATCCTTCCAGTGTTCCTGAAAGGTTGCCTGGCTCTTCGTCTCTGTAGGCAGTTGGGGGGCACTTATCCTTGCACAAAGATTCCTGGCTAGCCATCACAAATGACCTTTGGGTGTAAAGGATCATATTCAGAGTAAATGTCATTCCCTTTTTACAAATTCAGTAAAACCAAAGAAAGTTTTCCCCAGTATTCCACCCAATCAGAGGGAGCTAGCAGCTCAAGAGATTAATAAGTTGCTAGACAAAAAGAGTCATCCAGGCGGTCCCACCAGACCAAACAGCATCTGAAATTTACTTTAGGTTCTTCTTAGTGCCAAAAAAGACAGGGCACCTGAGACCTATTTTGGATCTAAGCTATTTGAACCAGTTTGTAAAAAAATTCCAAATTCCAGACGGCCACAGTTTAGTCCATTCTACCCCTTCTTTAGAAGGATGACTGGATGTAATCAGTCAGTATTCAAGACACACACTATAATGTCAAAATGAACAGGTGCTCTCAAAGGTATCTATGCTTCCCACTGGGAGCCAGTCATTATCAGTTCAGAGCCCTGCCGTTTGGTCTCACCACAGCCCCAAGGGTGTTCACCAAATGTTTGCCAGTGGAAGCAGCTCACCTGAGACTACTTGGATTCAGTGTGTTTCCCTATGTAGACAACTGGCTCCTTACTGCAACAACCAGGTATCTACTAGCAAAAGCCAGAGATTATTTGCTTCAGCTGTCGGTCTCACAGGGAATCACCATCAACATGCACAAATCTCCTCTTCAACCAGTTCAAGTTGTAGATTTTGTAGGGGCTTACTTAGACACAGTCAGTTGTCTAGCTCAAAACAGGATTCTTACATTGAAAACACACACATAGGTTCATAGGTAGGTACTAGGCTATTGGCCCTAGGGCCTATATAAGCCTAGCCAAAAAGGTACCCTGGCTTTCACCACCCAATAAAATTATTTACCTGTGCCCCTGTCAAGCAGAGCCACAGAAGTGATCCCAGGGTGAATTTCCTATTTCCCATCCAATCATCAAGATTTTTCTTGAAGAGTGCTAATGAGGAGCTTTGTTTGATATAGATAGGTAGTTTCTTCCAGAGTATGGGAAGTCTCTGGGACAGGACTCTATCCCTCGCGCATGTTCTGTTTATTGTGGTGACAAGGTTTAGGTCCCTAGAGCGTGTAGCTCGGAGGGCTAGGGATTTCTTTAAGTGGAGCATGTCCAACAGCTCTGGGTTTGACATACTCTGTATGTTAGGCAGAGATCGCCTCTAAGTAGGCGATATGCGATGGAGTAAAGCTGGAGTTTTTTGAGACGGCCTGTATAGGGCATCTGTTTCAGGCCGGTAATCCTCTTTGTGTGAGGTATTTTTGTGGCCTTTCCAGTTGTAGATGTCTTGTGAGGTACATACCAAAAGGGGTGTTGTACTCTATAATAGGTCTAATGAGTGACGAGTAGAGGGGAACAATGACCTCCTTTTTCCTGTATGAGAAACCTTTTATATTGAGATGTGCCACGTAGAAGGATTTCCTGACTACTGTGGTGATGTGATTATCAAAGGAGAGACTACTGTCCACCTGTGTCCCAAGGTCTCTTATCACACTTTCAGTGTTAAGTAGACTACCGCCTATGTGGTAGTTCATGGGTACAGAGTTTTTACCAAAGGGGATGACAGTGCACTTTTTGGCATTGAGCTTGAGGCCATGGCTTTGACACCAGGCATCTGTCTCAGTGAGTCCCTTTTGTAGGATGTCCACATTGTTAGGAGCATCTGCGAACTTCATTAGCCAAAGACCTTCTGTGTTAGCCTGTACCTCAGAGAAGTAGATACCAAACAGGAGAGGACCCAGGGCTGAACCTTGTGGTACTTCACTTGTCACTGGTCTGAAGTCGGATTTGGAGTCTGCTACTTTCACAGTGTGATCTCTGTCGGTGAGCCAGTTGGCAACCCATCTTGTGACATAGGGATTTATACCTAGTTTAGTGAGTTTATCTATAATTCCAGAGTGGGGGGTGGTGTCAAAAGCCTTGGCGAGATCTAGATAGCACAAACCACACAGGAACAGAATGGATCCAGGAACAGAAAACAGCAACACTGTAGTAAATATCCAAAGAATTTATTTGTCCACAAGAACAGAGATTAAGCAGTTTCATATAAGTACTTCATCAGAATCACAACACTAAACACATCCAGCACTCTTAAATACCCCATCCTTAAAACCCTAACCAATGAAAATAAATAAATTAACCCATACTATGACTGTTAAAAAGGTGATGTGAAATATGACCCAGCAAACACTAGAGCCTCACAATGCATTTAAACATTTGATGTTGATAATATAAATTAATAAATTTATATCAAAACTAATTCAAATGCATAAAATTCATAAAAACTTTCATAAAAGTAAACAAATAACATATATACATATTAAAACAGGTTGCTAGTGAGTGATGTTATTAAAACAGGTTGATAGCCTAAGAAATATATGTGGAATCATGCCATATATGATTTCAACTTTAAAATGCTAGATATAGAGGTACTTTCATTCAAACCCGGGGGGAAGTAGCACTGAGCCTCAGTTGCCATCTCAGCTCCTTGGTTTCTAACAGATCTTCCCAGGCCCCCGAGGTCCCTTTGTATATGTTCCAAAACAAAGAAGCTGAAGCTGTGGTCTTTAAGCTCACTAATGTGTTTGGCCAATGCATTTTTGTATCCCCCTTCCTGATGTCCAATCAATGCTCATACATACGCTCCTTGAACTTTCTCTTAGTTTTCCCCACATAGAAAAAAGAAGTTATATACTCACCGTAACATTCCATGTTTGCAGTCCATCTCGCCCTTCATTCTTACACGAGTTTGGCTCCGACTCGGCCTTTTTACAAGCTCAAAATCTTCTAGTTGGCTTGTGGCAAGGTAGGTGTCCCATGGTGCACCAGTACAATCCCCAGATCTTGTTTGCTGCTAACTAAGAGAAATAATAACAACCATATAGAAAGAACCCAATAATAAAAGGTCTCCAGTGAATGATGATAACAATATTTTTCTGTCTCCAGATACTTCCAGGATGGGGGTAGGAGGGTGGGTTCTTAAGAATGAAGGGCGAGATGGACTACAAACATGGAGCATTATGGTGAGTACATAACTTCTTTATGTTCTGTAGTCCTATCTTGCCTTCATTCTTAAACATAGGACAGCGTCCCTAGCACCTTATTCTTGGGTGGCTCAAGGAAAAATACTCCTGAGTACCATGGAACAAAAGGATGCTCTACCCTGGAGGTCAAATCCAATTTGTAATGAGTAATAAATGTGTGAGGGATAGCCCAAGTTGCTGCTACACAAATATTATCAAGTGGGACCCTGGCTTGAAAGGCTGCAGAGGTAGACTGAGATCTGGTAGAATGAGCCTTAATTTTGAAAGGTAAAGGCTTACCATCAGAAGCATAAATGTAAGCTATACAGCTAGAGATCTAATTAGAGAGGTTCACTTTGGAAACTGGTACACCTAATCTGGAGTCGGAGAAGGAAATAAATAATTGGTCTTACTTCCTGAATTCTTTAGTCAGGTGCAAATAAAAACATAATTGTCTATGAACATCCAACTAATGAAACGTGTATTCTGCTGCGTTGGAATGATTAGGGAAGAACACCGGAAGTTCTATGGATTGGTTCAAAGTGTTATGTGAACAGACCTTGGGTACAAAGGATGGATTAGTACAAAGAGATACTCTGTCTTTGTGAAATATCAACTAAGGGGGTTTGACAGACAGTGCTTGTAACTCTGATACTCATCTAGCAGATATGATTGCCACCAGAAACAAAGTTTTCCAAGACAGAAATTTCAAAGGCGATGAATGAGAAGACTCAAAAGGTGGAGACGTTAATCTGGATAGCACAAAATTCAAGTCCCATGAAGCAACCGGTTCCTGAAAGGGAGGTCTTAACAAAGTGGCACCTTTGAGGAAGGTTTTGCACAACCTATGCGACATCAGATTAGAATGTTGTAGACCTAGATGAAAATTAGAAATCACTGCCAATTGAACCCTGATTGTGGCAGCCGCAGCTCCGTGGTGGAAAAGTTCAGACAAAAATTCCAAAACCACCGCAATAGAAGCAGTATAAGGGTCAACATTCTTTTTTTCAGCCCATATAGAGAACCTCCTCCATTTACTGGAATATAATTTCCTAGTGGAGGGTTTATGAGATGACATAAGGATATGAGTCACGGAGGGTGAGAAGTTGTGAAGCCTGATTAGGAATGGAACTCGAGCAGTCAAGCTGTCAAATTGAGGATGTTCTTCGTTTTCCATTGCTGCAGTCCTGACTATTGGGGTATAGTCCAATACCAGAGTATAAGGCTGGCGTCGGTCAGGGCGACGCCAGTACGTCAGGGTACTAATGCGCATGACCGACGTCATATCCTCAGTCTTTTTTGCCGCATGGTCCGATGCAGAAGCAGTTTTGCGAGTGCAGGTTGGCGTTCTGAAATATTTCAAACCGGAGTTTCAGACCGAAACAGAGTTGGAACATTTTGGTTTTTCTTGCCTCAGTATTTTACTGGATGTCAGAAAAAGTGAATAACTGTATTTCTTGTGGGAAACAGATACCTCATAGGGATTACCATACCTTGTGTATACCTTGTTTAGGGCCTGAGCACGGCGTTGTTGGTTGCCGCTCTTGTGCTAGGTTTAACAAACGCACTATTAAGAGGAGGTTAGACTGTGCCAGGTTAGTGTTTGGGAAGCATTATAAAATGCCGTCGGATGCTCCCCCGCAAGGACAAAACAGTGAAGCCTAGGGTTGATGAACCGGCAGTCCCGGACGGTTCTTTAGAAGGCTCAGTGGAGCCAGAGGTTTTGCCAGGAGTTTCCATGGAGTCCCAGGCAGAAACTTTACTGTTACAGGATGTGCCTTCTCAGGAGGTAGGCCAGGCTGAGGGGCTTCTCAGGTGACTGTTCTTCCCTCTCTTCCCAAGGTTGTTAGAGCCTCTCCTTCTGTTGCCAAAACTTCTTTGAGGGGTAGGCCTAGTTCAGCTTCAGTGGGGGCTTCTCCTAGCATTTCGGGTTCTGTACCTAGGAAACATATGCTTAAAATGGCAGAAGATTTGATTACTATGATTAGAGGTTCTATGCCCCGCCTGATAAGAGGCCTCGGGTGGTACCGGAGGTGGATAGTTTTGTACAGTGTACAGAGGCTTCAGAATCTTCTGTGGAAGATATGCAGGAGTATCCTACTTATTCTGATTCGGATGTGGATGATTCCACTCCTACAGCTTCTCCGCCTGAGGATTTCTCATTTTCAGAGACTCTGCATTCCATGAGGGAGCACTTTAAATGGGAAGGCCAGGATTACTCTGATTCCAGGAAAAGGCTTAGGGAATTCTTGTTTTACCCCAGCATAGGCCTTTAGCTATTCCTCCTGTGTTGAATGTGGTGGAAGATGTTTTGCAGAGGCTTCCTGAACCCTGACTCTTTGCCCCTGCTCCTGTTAAGCCTGATAGGTATTATAGGGTGCCCAAGCTCATAAATATTTGTTTAAGAGTCCTAGGGCGGATCCAGAAACAATTTCTCAAGGGCCTAAAGGTGTTAAGGCTTCTGTGGTTAAAATCCTGTTCCCACTGATAAAGAGGCAAGGGCTTTGGATAGGTGGGGAAAGAAAGTGTATACTTCTTCCACTCTGGCCATGAGAGCATTGAATTGTCAGTTTCACATGCTAAAATATCAGAATTATCTCCTTTCACAATTGAAATCTAAGGTGGATGCTTTGGCGGAAGGTATTGAGTGTAAAGAGTTGCTGGATTTGGTTCATGTGTCTGAACAAGTGGGTAAGCATTCTTTGCAATGTGGTTTTGATGCTGTACAGGCCTCCTCGAGGGTGGCTGCTACCAGTTCTGTTCTTCGCAGGCATGCCTGGTTGAAGGATCAGAATTTAGCTGAGCATGTTAAGACCAGGATTTTGGATGCTCCTTTACAGTCTGATGTGTTGTTTGGATCGCCTGTGGAAGCAGTTTTAAAGAAAATGGAGGACAAAGCTAAGTCTATGCAAACTGTTAAAGATTTTTGCAGGTGCAGCCAAAGTTTAGTAGAAATTGGCCTGCTAAGGGGTGGACATATCCTGCTTATGATTCCCAGTCTAGGGGTAGGTCTAGACGTGGTAGGGGCAGGGCTCAAGGTTCTTTTAGGCCTAGAACAGGGAGCTCACCTGCTCAGACTTCTGGTGAGGGCAGGGGTCAGTCCTTTCGTAAACAGACCCAATGACCTGTCTTTTCAGCTGCCAGCAGATTCCGTCTGGCAGCTCCTTTGGGAGGAAGACTGTCTCTTTTCAAAGAAAATTGGGATTTAATTACTCAAGACAAATGGGTGTTGGATATCATTCACCACGGTTACAGGTTTTATTTTCATACAATGCCCCCTTTCAAAGGCATGCCAGACGTTCCTCCTCCACAAAGAAAAGAGGCTCACAAGCAAGTTTCTCAGTTACTTCAGATAGGGGCCATTCAGCCAGTCCCTGTATCAGAAAGGGGCCTAGGATTTTATTCTCGCCTGTTCCTTGTACCAAAGAAGGGGAACACGTGGAGACCAATTTTGGATTTATCTCTCCTCAACACGTTTTGGAGATTCCCAAGTTCAAGATGTTGACGTTACATCAGCTTTTACCTCTGCTGGGCAAAGGTCACTGGATGGTAACTTTAGATCTCAAGGAAGCTTACCTTCATGTGCCTATAAGGCTAAGTTGCAGGAAGTATCTGCGGTTTCGAGCTGGAAATTCTCATTATCAGTTCTCTGCATTGCCCTTTGGCTTATCTACAGAGTATTCACAAAGGTTCTGGCTCCAGTGATAGCTTACTTCAGGCTTCAAGGAATTCAAATCTATCCTTACTTGGACGACTGCCTGATTCTGGCTCAAGAAAAGGAAGACCTTCTACAGCATCTGGAATATGTTATAGCAGTGCTAAGATGCCTAGGGTATTCTGTGAGCGAAATAAAGTCCAGTCTAGTACCCTCTCAGGACATGTGCTTTCTGGGTGTGAGACTGAATACAGCAGCCCAGATGGCCTTTTAACCCCGGACAAACAAAAGAGTCTGTCACTTTACTTCCATCAACTATCTCATCAGTCCGTGCTGACTGCAAGGACAGTCCTTCAAGCATTAGGGTTCATGGCATCTTGTATTCTGGTGCTTCCCAATGCCAAACTGCATATGAGGAAGCTACAATGGTATCTCAAAATGTATGGACACAGCACTGCCAGGATTTGGACACTGTCATTCAAATTATACCTTGCCTTGGAAAAGAATTCTTGTGGTGGGCTCAGGAATGTCACCTAAACAAGGGACTCTCTGTGACCCGGCCAGAGGCAAGTCAGATCTTAACGACAGATGCCTCGGACATTGCTTGGGGAGCTCATCTAAATGGAAAGTGGATACAAGACAAGTGGCCTGCCAGACTACAGCATCTACATATCAACATGAAGGAGATGTTAGCAGTCCAGTTTGCATTAATGGCTTTCAAGGAGTTACTTCTTCCAGGGCAGGTGTTGATTCTAACAGACAACACTACTGTCATGTGGTACATCAACAAGCAAGGGGTACACATTCTTATCCTCTATGCAGGCAAGCAATGATTTTATGGGAGACTGCGCTTGCAACTAACTCTTCAGGCAAGGTTTCTGCGGGAGCACAGAACTCCTTAGCAGATGTGTTAAGCAGACAAATCATGGATCCCCACGAGTGGAAACTGGATCTTCATGTATTTCAGAAACTGACAGTGTCATGGGGAACTCCAGACATAGATCTGTTCGCTTCTCCACTAAACCACCAGCTGCCAAAGTATTGCACAAAGGGGTTTCATCACACAGCTTGGAAAGTGGATGCTCTGTCTTTCAGTTGGAAAAACCTTCATGTGTATGCCTTTCCACCTCTGCCTCTTCTTCCAAAGGTACTATTAAAGGTCAGACAGGACAGGCCAAGGATGATTTTGATAGCTCCAGATTGGCCTCGGCAACACTGGTACCCACTACTACGGAGTCTGGCACAGAAGCCTCCATGGCCTTTACCTCTGATTCCTCATCTGTTATCTCAGAAGGACGGTCATCTGCTCAATGTCAAGCTTCATTCTCTTCATCTAACAGCCTGGCATATTCTGTGTTGAAACACAGCAGGTCTCAACTTCCTCAACAAGTTTTAAATGTGATTATGGAAGCTAGAAGACCTAGTACAAGGAGAGAGAAAAATGGAAGAGATTTTTATTTTGGAGTACGGCTAAGAATTTGGAGATTTCTGAGCCTAATTTGAGTGTGGCTCTTCAATATCTTGCTGAGTTATTGGACAAAGGTTTGTCCTTCTCTTCCATTAAGATTCATGCTGCAGCAATTTCAGCTCACTATGATTGTGACCCACCTTTGATCCTTTGTTCAAGCAGTTTCTTAGAGGGGCAAAGAATATAAGACCCGAGCTCCTACTCCTGCTTGGGATCTCAATTTTGTGTTGGAAAAACTTACTCTACAACCTTTTGAGCCTGCAGCTACTGCTGAATTGAAATACTTGTCATGGAAGACTGCTTTTCTGTTGGCTATTACTTCTGCAAGAAGGGTGTCTGAGTTGCAGGCCCTTATGGCAGTAGAGCCCTTTTGATTTTCCATAAGGATTGCGTATGATTACGTACTAATCCTTCCTTTATGCCTAACGTGGTTTCTAGTGTGGCTTTAAACTAAACTATTCATTTGCCATCGTTTTTTGCTGACCCTCATAATAATGCCGAAAAGATTTTGCACACTTTAGATGTACATAGGCAATTATTATTTAAGCAGGACTAAGGATTTTAGGCAGTCCCAGCAGTTGTTTGTTTCTTTTGCTTTGAGTTCACAGGGCAAGCCTGTGTCAAAACAAACTATTTCTAGGTGGATTGGCTTTTGCATTGCATTTTGTTATTCCCATCATGGCAAGGAGATTCCAGCTGGGATTAGGCCTCATTCCACTAGGGCTACTGCCACTTCAACAGCATTTCTCAGGGGTGTGACAACTAAGGATATTTTGGAAGCAGCTACTTGGAGTTCAGTGCATACTTTCTCTAAGCATTATCACCTTCCTATCTACTCTAAGTCTAGGGCTGGTTTTGCCACAGCTGTTTTACAAGGCATGTTGTCAGCTCCTACTTCTTTATGATTTGCCAGCCTCCCTTACCTCTGCTTTGGGATTCTACCCAATAGTCAGGACTGCAGCAATGGAAAACGAAGAACATAGTACAGTTTTGTACCTACCATAAATGTAGATGTTCGAGGATTCCATTGCTGCAGTCCAATACCCTCCCTCCTTCCCTCTGTGTTTAGGGGTGGTTGTGTAGGTGAGTTTACATGTATATATTTTGTATATATTGTTGTATATATTGTACATGTTTTTGGTGCAGGTATTTTGGGACTTGTCTTTTTAGGATCTTCTGACATCTGGGGCAAGAAAAGACTGAGGATATGACGTCGGTCATGCGCATTAGTACCCTGGTCTAATGCGCCCTGACGACTATACCCCAATAGTCAGGACTGCAGCAATGGAATCCTCGAACATCTACATTTATGGTAGGTACAAAACTGTACTGTATGGAGGTTGAGATGAAGAGAGCCTGACATGTGCATCAATAGATCTGGCACTGGATCCAGAGTCCATGGGTGGTCTAGTAGATGAGGCCAGAGAAAGGGGAACCAAACCTGACAAGGCCAGTAAGGAGTGATGAGGATCAATTTGCTTCCCAACAGTTTTGCTTTCTGAATCACCTTGGATATGAGAGGAAAGGGAGGGAAAGCATAAAAGAGACCCAGAGGCCAATCTTGAACAAGTGCGTCTCTTGGTAACTCCCCCAGAGGGGGGATGAGGGAGAAATAGCTGCTGCATTTGGCATTGATTGGGCTGGCAAAGAGATCGCAGCAAGGCTGTCTCCATCTGCAGAAAATCTGCTCCTCTATTTCCTGCTTTAGAGACCACTCGTGAGGCATCAAAATTGCCCGGCTGAGTTTGTCGGCTGTCACGTTGGTTGTCCCCGGGATGTGCGTCCCCACCAGAAAGCGCTGGGAAGATATCGCCCATTTCCAAACTCGACTGGCCTCCCGACAGAGTGGGTATGATCTGGTTCCGCCCTGTTTAATATACCATACTACCAACATGTCTGATTGTATTGCAATCGTCCCAAGAGGAAGAAGGTTGTGAAGTGCTTGCAATGCCAAGAGCACTGCCCTCATCTCTAGAACATTGATATGCAGGTGAGCTTCATGATCTTTCCCTGTGCCTTGGACAGTTCTGCCTAGATAATGCCCCCCCACCCTATCTTTGAGGCATCCGTGGTCACAGTGGCAACGGGTTGGCGGGGGACAAATGGAGTGCCCCTGGTTAACTGGGTTGAATCCACCAAATGAGGTCCTTCTTGCAAGAGTCTGTTAGCAGAATGTGATGAGTTAAGGGTAGTTGTTGAAAATACCAGTGGGACGACAGGAGCCACTGAAGAATCCGCATGTGTAGTCTGGTTAGCGGCACTAGTAGTATGGTAGAAGAAATGGTCCCTAGAAGCTTCAGAACAGTCTTGGCCTTGACTTTTGGAAGGGGAGAAGACAGCGAATTTGAAGAATCAGATTCTGTGCCCTTTCTACTGAAAGATGAGCCAACATGGCTACCATGTCTATTTCTGTGCAAAAACTACACTAATAACAGCTATATGAAGCTATCTAACTATGAAAAAC
Source organism: Protopterus annectens (assembly GCF_019279795.1). Taxonomy (NCBI): domain Eukaryota; kingdom Metazoa; phylum Chordata; order Ceratodontiformes; family Protopteridae; genus Protopterus; species Protopterus annectens. The sequence goes on along the minus strand of NC_056733.1, from coordinate 1,347,302,074 downwards.
AGCAGAATTTAGTCAAAAAAATTAGCAAAATGTGTCAGACTTAGCCACGGCCAAGAAGAAGCACATCCGAACTCATCGACACTGCAAATGAGATCTGGGGATTGTACTGGTGCACCATGGGATACCTACCTAGCCACGAGCCAACTAGAAGACTTTGAACTTGTAAAAAGGCTGAGTCAGAGCCAAGGATCAGCTCCGAACCCATGTGTAAGAATGAAGGTGAGATAGGACTAAAGAACATCACTCAGTATCAACATGTTTTAATATGTATAGATTTTATTTGTTTACTTTTATGAAAATTATTTTCCCACTGCTCACTTACACATGATACTTCTCCAATGGACCCTGGCGGTGCAATAGTCCTTCCATCTTTATCCTCTGAATCATCCAATAAAGTTGTCTCACGTTTACAGAAAGTCTCTCCTTTGGTGGATCTACTCCAAGGAGATCGATCAAGGTTGTCCATTTATCCTTCCTCCCACTAGAGCCACGTTGACCACGGATGCCTCCTAGTTGGGGTGGGGGGCATTACTTAGGATGGACTGTACATCAGCTTTCTTGTAGCAGCGCACATGCCAGGAAAACTCAACATTCTAGAGGACAATCTCAGTAGGGCCATCCTCATGCCTCACAAGTGGTCTTTTAACCAATCAGTGGTAAACTTGATCTTCCACAAATGGGGTCAGCCTTGCTATGAACTATTTGCATCTCCCCTAAACAACAAGTGCAGCAGGTTCTTTGCCCTTATCCCACCTTAGGGACAGTCACCGAGAGATGCTCTCGTCCATGTTTGGCCCTCTGGTCCCCTTTCTACTTATCCTACCTTGCATGTCATCCCCAAGTTTCTTCAGAAGGCACTTCGGTTGAAGAGCACAGTAATTCACATTGCCCCTTCTGGCCTTGATTGTATTTCCCTTTCCTTAAGTCTCATTTACTATGTCCTCCTTGGACTCTGGATCCCAGTCTAGACCTCCTATCTCACCCATCAGGGCAAATTCACCTGGATATTAGTTGACCTCATGATTTCTCCAATTCTGATGTTGGCTAGACATTCCAGGCTTTTCTCACCAGTTCAAAAAATCCTATTGTCTTCTCATAAACCTTCAACGAGGAAGATTTAAGAAAGTAAATGGAAAAGATTTTCTCTTTGGATCCCTTTACCACCCCGCTTCCAGCTGTTCCAGACTTCCTTGCCTCAATTTTAAGGAATGAAGCAAGTTTTTCCACGAGCAAGGTTCAGTTATCATCCAGCTCGAGCTGTCATATAGGGGATAATGCTTTCCCTTTAGCATCATTCAAAATATGTAAGGCTTTTCTTAAGGTTACCGTCTTACTTAGACCTCCAATAAAGGACCCTACACCAACTTGAGATGTCACTGTGGTTTTGCAAACCTAGGTACTCTCTCCTTTTGAACCATCAGCTAAAGTGGATCTCAAGTTTCTTTCTTGGAAAACTGTTTTTCTGGTAGCTATAACTTCTGCAAGACGAATATCTGAAATCCAGGCATTGTCATCCAAACCGCCATATTTGATATTTCACAAGGACAGGTTTATTTTAAGAACAAATCCTTCTTTCCTACAGAAAATGGCCTCTAAAACCAATATCAACCAGGTCATCAGTTTGCCAGTTTTCTGTCCCAAATTTGAAAACAAAGGTGAGTACACCCTTCATCTTCTTGATGTACACAGGCAACTTCTTTTTTACCTGCACAGGGCCAAGTAATTTAGACAGCCTGATCAATTATTTGCCTATTTTACTAGTAAAAGATTGGGAAGACCAGTTTCTAAAACTACATTGGCTAAATGGATAACTGACTGTATTTTCTATATTTATTCCTTGAAACCTAATAGCCCATGGGCCAGTGCTGCCGTACCGAAACAACTGAAAGCACATTCAACCAGGTCAGTGTCTACATCGGCAATTTCTTGGGCTAGAGCTTCTATTGATGATATTTGTGCAGCGGCCACATGGTCTAATACTCATACCTTTATTGCACATTACAAATTAGACATTATTTCCAGAAATAGAGCTGCCTTTGGTTCTGCGGTGCTCCGGAACATCCTTCCATGAGTACCACCCAATGTTACTGTAGCTGAGAACTCTGCCCCATTTGTTAAGGAATGAATTAAAATAAAATCAGATAAAGAAGTTATGTACTCACCATAACGTTTCATCTGTGTTGTCTCTTTTCATTCTTACTCAACCCCCCCCCCCTTCTCCTGTCCTTGTCCTTGGGAGACGCCTAACAAAGTGTTGTTAGGAACCATAGCATCGTTATTGTATGAATATAATGTGTATGTATATATATATATATATATATATATATATATATATACGTACAGCAGCAAACTCAGTCTGAGGTATTGTAGTGGTGAGGGGCATTGTAGTGGTGAGGGGCATTATGGATAAGGGAAGAGCTTGAGATTTGGATCCTAGAATCTTTAGAAAGTGGCTGAGCCGGATTCGAGGATCGTATCTGAACCCATTCATTGAAGACGAATGAAAATGGACAACACAGATTGAACATTAAAACACAAATGGAATGTTATGGTGAGTACATAACTTCTTTTTATTGTGTTCTGATCCAGGGATATAATTGTTGCATTGTATTTGGCACGTATTAGGCTGATCATTGAGTATAATGCCCCTTTGGGTATGTACCTGTCCAAACACTTGTCACAACTGGAATGACCGCAACAGTTTCTCACTAAAAAAAATAGACTAAATTGTAAAAACTTAAGAGACTAACTCAAAGCCTTGTCCATCTTTCAGTATCATACAAGTTATTAGGAAGTGACCTCTTTCTTGCATATAGAGCTTCAGCTGACCCTGTTTTTTTGTATGGATACCTTTGTGTAAAGGTATCACTGTGGCTGTTCTCCATGCTTCAGGGACATAAATGATGGAGAGACTTAAACTAAAAGGTTTGTCAGACCTATTACACCTTCGCAAGTCCAGTGGTATCTTAAACACCTGCTCAAGGGTTCTCAATGTTTTTTGCAAATTAAATAGTACATGTTGGAGAGGTTTGTATCACAGAGAGTATCAATTCTATGAACCATCTTCACTCCACATAAAAAGTACTTCCCTTACTCTATTCAAATGTGATTTGGATGAATGGATGAGGAACTGCAATCATCTGCTCCCCTCAGTTTAGTATCCCTGTCCCTCATGAAAAGGGGAAGCATGTAAATGTCCCAGTGTACCCTTCTTCAACGTAACTGTTTTGTGTTCTTTTATGCACAATATAAGGGCTAAAACGTACCATGGGAATGTAAGTCTAAGCTTGTTAAGATCCTCATAGATCAGTAACATAGTATGTACCTATAAACCCATGAAACTACAGAGTACTGTACTTTGAAGACAGTCTTGTTAGTAGCATCACCATCTGTTGAAAGGATATCAGAGTTACAAACTCTTATGTGTTCTCCACTCCTTTTAGTTTTCTATAGGGACAGAGTTAGTCTTAGGACTAACCCCTCCTTTATGCCTAAAGTAGTCACTGAAATGTTTCTCATGTAGTCTATTCATTGCCCTACTTTTTTCCTAGCCTTTAAAATAGGACGAAAGAATACTGCATGTTCACTGGCATTTGAAATTCTGTTTGGACAAAACAGGAAATCTGACCAATTGCCTGTTTCCTCTGTTGAAAAGAGAGCCTTTTCACTTAATAAACTCATCATCTCCAGGTGGATTTCTCTTGCCATTTCTGTTTAACACTTTCCATGGAAAAACTTCCAAAGTTGGGTCAAAGCTAACTGTACTATGGCCCACTTGACCCAGGTTCGATTAAAAGTTTGGGCAACTGATGGAACAGAAGGGAAGGATGGATGTGCCCATCTTGGGGGGAGAGCATTTATTGATGTGTTGCCCTCTGATGAATCAACGAGCATACGAGAGAGGGCAGGGAGTGGGTAGGGCATTTGAAGAAAAAAAAACGGATGGAAGTGGAGACAACCAAGCCCGCAGGACACCCTTAGGAACCATGACTGGCCTCAGTGACATGGGAAGTAAGTCCGGGGAGGTAAAGATGAGCTGGTAGAGCTGGCGTGGATGTGGAGCACTGGTGGTCTGGCTGGGAAATGATGTCCCAAAGTGGAAAGGCTCGCTCTACTAGAGCTGTTTTCTCTTCTGGAGCCTTTATCAAAGGTCTGGGTTCAAGGTGCTTTCTAGAATCAGGCACTAGGCCATCCACTCATACCTATACTAAACATTAAAAGACGGATGCCTTTTCAAGAGCCAGAGCTGCTTTTGCCACATCTATTCTGCAAGGGATACTTGACCCCAGTTCTGTGAATCAAGCTTCCACTCAGTCACCATAAAAGCTTTAGGAATCACCCCACTTGGCAGCATTGCAACAGTGATATAATGAAAAACATAGTACAGTCATGTAAGAATTTGCCATAATAGTAGATGTTTGAATAGACCACAGTCAAAGTATATGCAACCCCCTCCGTCCATCCCCAAGTTTGCCTTTTTCTTGGCCAAGGTGGACTATTATTTTCCCTTTCCCCCTATTTATCCTTCTATATCTGAGACCTTATTCCGAGACTATTAGCCTCAGACAAATGTACTCCTGAGGCAAGAAAGTTCTGAAGATCTTTGTGCCCATATATCCTTTATGTACCAGCACGTTAGTACATAGGTCACACATTAGGTGTATGCATCACAGCACATAGTACGTATGTCACACATTAGGTGTATGCCATGACAGTACATAGGTCACACATTAGGTGTATGCTTCGCAGCACATAGCACATAGGTCACACGTTAGGTCTATGCATTACAGTACATAGGTCAGACATTAGGTGTATGGCATCACAGCACATAGCACATAGGTCACACATTAGGTGCATGTCATCATAGCACATAGTACATAGGCCAGACATTAGGTGTATGGCATCACAGCACATAGAACATAGGTCACACATTAGGTGTATGGCATCACAGCACATAGTACATAGGTCACACATTAGGTGTATGGCATGAGAGGAAGTTGCTTTTTTAAACAGACTGGGAACATTGTATCCTTGGCATGATTTATCCCATTTGTCAGCAATACCACAGTAGTGATCTATTCAAACAGCTACTATTATGGTAAGTTCTTACATAACTGTACTTGAGTGCAGAGGGCCCTAACAGCACCTAAGCAAGAGCTGACAAGAGGGAGTCATTATCCAAGTAGCCAAGGGGATGTCTGGGGCTTCTGTCTTTATCTGATCTTCAGCATTCTTGTGAGTGAGAGTATCCTCATTGCAGCAGCCTGAGGGTCCAGCTTCAATCTTCCCCTGATACTCGGACTGTCCATATTTCATGATGGACTATAATTCCCCCCATGCTGGGGAGCTGCATGGCACTACCTTCCTGAGTGGTAGTCATATATTGCACTGTCTCACCTTGGGGGATCCCACTTCCTCTATGTAGTGATGGTCACACACACACCCACCTCATGTTGCTGGCTGGAGATAATCAATCCCATATTCTACTAGTTGTGGCCACTGTTTTCTTGCAAGCCTTTGTTTTTGCAGTGGGGCAATCAAACAAATGGAAATCATCTTCCAATCCTCCTAACATGGGCAAGCCAGCATATGCTATTCAAGTCTTCCCCTCCACCTTCCTGGCTGGCACTTTTAGTAAAAATCCACTAATCAAACATCAGTCTACACTGTGGAGCTGGATGGGGTCATAGCCAGGGCTTCATCTGTCTATACTTTGGAGCTGCATGGGGTCATAGCCAGGCCTTCATGTCTCTCCACTGTGGAGCTGGATGGGGACATAGCCAGGGCTTCATCTCCCTACACTGCGGAGCTGGATGGAGTCATAGCCAGGGCTTCATCTCTCTACATTGTGGAGCTGGATGGGGTCATAGTAAGAGCTTCATCTCTCTACACTGTGGAGCTGGATGGAGTCATAGCCTGAGTTTCATCTCTCTACATTGTGGAGCTGGATTAGAGCTTTTTTCTTTCTTTCTTCTCAGTATGCAGTCTCCAAGTTTGACTGGTTTATTCCAGACATCTTTTGATGTACAATTTAGATACTGCACTATTGAGTATGAGTTTCAGACATCATGTCATATTGTATGTTTAAAGGTAGAAATGTTGCCCATTATAGACTGAAAGTTTTGTATGTGAATTTCCATCTCCATTAAATATTGTTTAACCTTTCTCCACCTGGGGACCTTAACAACTTCATGACTGATATGTGGAAGTGTTGATAGTTTGTACATTTTTAAGTCAGTATTTTGGTGGATGTTATATCAGGCTGACTGAATTGTGAGCTACAGACCGTTATGTGCAGCAAACTATATGTAGTCTTCCACAAAGACCTACTTTTCTGTGCAAACTCACATTTCTTCCATACGTTAGTTCTGGGTTTTTAGTCATCCTGACTTTTTTAACTCTGCATTCTTCTTGGATGCTGAAATAAGAGGGAGGAGAGAGGGACCTCCATACCATGGAAGCTCGCAGCTAGGTATGATTTTTATCTTCATTGGGCCTACCTTTGTGTATGGGTAGACAGGTCAGTCATTTATATCCTCTACTTGTGGCGATGAGAATATGGTAAATACTAAGCAGACTCTATAAAAATGCATTGCAAGCTGCTTTGTCTTTTGTCATTAGAAACCTAATAGGCCATGGGTCAGTGCTGGTGGAGGACACTGCGTGCAGGAAAAGGAGTTTCTAGTTTTCATTTTATGTACGTGTCCTTAGCAGTCATCTGAGCAGCTACAAAGAAATCACATCATCCTGTACTACTACCAGGAAGCTTAGTATGGACCTGTGCTCAAGGGAAGAACACTTTTTTTGGGAGTTATCTTTCAATACATCTTGCCTTGTAGCCCCTCTTCTGCTTTTGTGCAGCTACTACCCAATTTGGAGTAATTTTTGGGGAAGTGACTGGGGTTCTAAGTATTTTCCAAAACAAACAGATAGGAACTTCCAAAACCAATCAGCTGATCGAGTTGTAATATTATTTAAATGGTATCAGTTTGGCTTTTATAACATCTGATGAAATTCGAGTACTAGCTTTGAACGAAAAGCGCTTCATGCAATAAAGGATTTTTAGCTTTCAACTATGGCTGCCACATTTGTTTTTGGTTCTAAGTATTTTCCACATACTGCAGTGGGTCCCTGAAAATAAAGTAGACATCTGGGAATATGTGCTATCTGTTTAAGGTGCCATAAAGTGAAAGTAGTAAGACAAGGACTGTGGTACAGCAAACAGGAGTCCTTGTGTAGGTGAACAGTACTTTTTTTATATTTTCCATATTTGGTGATACAGTTCAGTTTGTATGGTATGAGAAGGTACTGTGTTCACCAACAGATCTGAAGGTATGAATGACGAGACAGAGAGTAGGAAATTACATGACTATAAACAATAGTGCCGTCATTTAAAGGAAGATTTTATTTCAAAATGATGTGCCCAATTTAACAGAAAAAGCTTTCAGTTAACAGAAGCCTTTTTCTTCATGCCTTGGTTACGGTTTATTTATATGTGTAGTTTGAATATATACAAGATATGGAAGTGTTGGATAGCCATTGGGGCTTTGTGCATTGCTAACAGAACATTTGTCTTTACTTAGACTCTGAATTATTTCTCTATTTATTTTCTAGGAATGGGAAAAGAAGACAACATAAACAAGCCTTGAACTTGACACTACAGTGGAACATGGTTACATGGAGGAAACTCGTGTTTTCTTTGAGTGCTTGGCGAACATGTGTGGGACTGGCATTTGAGTGCTTCGCAGGGAGTGCTGGGGATTTGAAACAGGGAGGGATGTAGATACTGTGAATGTTCGAAGTCTGTTGCGAGAGCTGTATGGTTAGTGTCATTCATGAGATTTCATGGAGTTTGTGTGCCTGCACTATGGAGTTCTGTGGAAGTGGAGATCAGTACTTGTTAACTATGGTGATTCCTTTCTTGGAAAACTTGGAATTTTCTGTATTCATGGAAGCAAAACCACTTCTAAGGGATTTCAGCTTTGTTCTCGTTGTTCTGATCCATCACCTAAAAGGCTGTATTGTAACACTCAACAAGGAACAGAATTTTTTTGCGTACACAAAATCTGCAGACATAAATTGCAACACACCCATGGATTGCTTTAGTCAGTGTGCAAAAGGTGATTATGATTATATTCCAGAAGAATGCAGTACATACATACTTTATAGGATTTTAAACATTACAAAGAAAAGAGCAAACAGAGACCTGAAAATGTTCAGTGTAGTACTTTTTGATGTGGTTTTGAAGCACATCTCTGCATTTTTCAAAGGAAATACATGTTATGCATCCTTGGTGTGTGTGTGTGTGTGTGTGTGTGTGTGTGTGTGTGTGTGTGTGTGTGTGTGTGTGTGTGTGTGTGTGTGTGTGTGTGTGTGTGTGTGTGTGTGTGTGTGTGTGCGCGCGCGCATATTTTTGGAAATGTATGGAGCTGTGTGGTCTTGTACCTGATAATTTTGGGAGCCTGTATTGTCAGGTTCAGTTTTGACAAGAGCCTTGTTAGGCTTCTACTAGTCCTGCTGCTTTATGCCTAGGCTTATAAATTGCATGTATCTGTAATGTTTAAGTATTTCCTTCAAAAGCAAACTCTTGTACATCTTAATATATTGTAATTAATAAGACTGCATTGGACTGCAGTTCAGAAGTGCATTAAGTAAGTTACACTACCATTTTTAGCATTTTTCTTTGATAGAATTTATTAAAAAAGATCCAGATATTTGTGAGTAATATGTAAGAGCACATGCTTGAGGATTTCCAGTGCAAGTACTTTCAGAATTGGTTATACAGATTTCGATCTCACTATGGACAACGTTGTTTATATTACTTCTGTGGCCTGACTTTTTTCATTAATTTCAGCTGACCTTTTTTGACTGGAAGTCTGTGCAAAAATGTTTACAACATTACTGTGCCCCCCCCCCCCCTTTATTGGTAGTATTTTGCAGTGATAAGAAGCACTTCCTTTTCAGCAGCTGATGTAATTTTTTTTGTTGTCAAACAGTCGCAGGTACTTGGGGTATTGAAAAACACACATTATTCTGGCTGCAGTGTTGCTGGGGCTTTGAATTTCTTCTTGTTGATTATACAACATGATAGGCTTCTTTTGTACTATAATGTCTGTGAATGATAAAAGCAAATGAGGTGTTTCTCAACATCGTTGTGTTGAGGGTGCTAGTGATTTTTTTCCCAGATGAAAACCATTGGCCATTGAAGCCATTATGGTTCATGCATGCTTCTCCTTACCTGGTTGATGTCAGATATCTTTTCAGTCACAGGAGCATCTGCTGGGCCACTTTCAGTTTTATCACCCACTTTTATTCCGTGGGCCTAGCAGTCAGTAGAAAGAAGTCTACTTTGTGTATCCCTTTTTCAAAAGGAAGTACTTGTTGGACTCTTATTAGATTCCATTCATTTAAAACTTTTCCATTCATTTAAAACTTTTCCTCTCACAAGTCAGGATCCTTTGCTTCAACTGTATAGTAGCACTTCCTACCATACATTTAAAAGCTATGTGGCAGACTCTACCAGGAGGAAATTTTAGAATGTTGTTTCCCCATTTGTTTTTTTAATTTATTTTTATTTATTCTTCGTTGACGGGGATAGTTCTACTAAATTTGTGGCCTCTTTTCAGAGGAGATCTGAGGTGGTATCTATACTGCTAGGGGAAATTTGACCAGGGCACCGAGGAATTTCCCCCTACTCTTTTCAGTAGGTACCATGGGACCTTTTACAACCACATGACCTACCACCAATTCAAGCAGACGAGACCGCAGTTTAACGGCTCATCTGAATGATGACACACTCAGCAATGCAGTAAACCCCTTATACTACGCTGCAATGTCAGCAGTCCATCTACTTTATGTGGGAATAGAACCTCGGCCTCCTGCATCAAAGGTGAGTATGTCACCTGTTGCACCATTATTTTTTTTTTCTTTTGAGACCTGTTAAATCAGTTTTAGCTGCTTGCTGTCACATTAAGCAACACTTGTGAAAACAAAGTATTTTTGCAATACCAAAATACTGTGTCGTTTCCCCAGTCATCTCTGATTACACAGTTTTAACTAGTAATGCTTCAATACATTTCATGTCCAAACCAACAGTCTGCATTGACAAAGGTTTGTCTGATTTTTTTTTTCAACACAGACAGAAAACTGGTATTTGTGTTGTCTAGATACCCTCATTAATACTGATCAAAAGGTGTGATCTCATTTAAATATGGTGTGAACTGTTGTGCCTTAGCCTCTACTAAATGTAGTTGATGGTGCTAAATTGGAGCTGTATTTGCAAGATATTTGTTTGTTATCTTAAAGATGGGCAACATTACTGAGTTTGCTTATTTGTGGAATATTGCATCTCTCCACGTAGAGTGAAGTTTAATGTTGCCACATTGCCACCATGGTGTACTTTTTGTTCATGTGACTAATAAGTATGTGAGTTTCAGACCTGTGAGCTTTGTCTAATGTGTTACTCTGAGCAACTCATTTAACCGGACTGTGCTCTGGAAAATTGGGCTAGGCTCCACAATGGTCTCTTGGATCATGTGCCTAGTAATTACCTATGAACTTATGCAGTGTTTTCACTGGCTTTAGACAAATGAACAGTGAGTAATTTACTATCCTCATTTTTCAAACTGGCTAGGAAGTTTGTTTTATTTAAATGCCACATGTTGTTGTCTTTCGGCTTTTCCCGGTTAGGGGTCGCCACAGTGGAACTCCGGTCCGCTAATGATTGGCAGTAGATTTTCACAAACACCGAGGTGCCAGCTCAACGTTCAACCTTCAACGAAGGCACGCCCATTTACGCATTTCTTTCTAACGCCCACCCAACCGCGGGGAGGACATGCAGACTCCACACAGAAGGCACTCCCTGCTTTAAATGCCACATAATAGTTTGTAATTATGTTCTTCAGTAATTCCCTCTTTTTTTAAATAGTTGGCATACAGAACTGTGAGACTATATTTTGAATAAATATGATAAAGGAAATAATTTAAATGAAAGTTATATTGCTTCTGTTTTTAGTATCTCATTGCCAAAGGCTAGAGACAATCAGAGGATATTTTGCAGTACTGCATAGGGAAGCTTATACCAAATGCTATTTGAAGAAATGGAGGATAGACGTTTAAACTATGCATATTTGGGATATGATATAACATAAATGTTCAAGTACTTTGATGACATTAAAACTTATATAAGGCTAGCATTTTTCAACATGACAGATGTATACAGATGGGAAAGCATAACTCAGAAACTGAATTGGATGGACAGTGTTGCAATGTCCTCAAACCAGTGTTCATCAGATGCTGTTTGGGTGACATTGAGTGAAAGCCAGCTTTCATAAATAGAAAGCATGCTTTTACAATATTTGTTGGAGGCAAATATGCCAATAAGTTTGCGGGGAAGTGGACTTTGAGAATTAGTGTATTTAAGGAGACATGTTCTGGAGCATGGGAGACTTGCTTCCCATAAGAAGTCTTATGTTTTGTTGTGGTTCTTTGTTTTGTCTGTATTTGCAGTTACAGGGTTGATTCAGAGTTAATGGAAGGAGTTTTTTTTTTTTTGCAGAAGTAGTATACACTCACATTTTCTCTGAAGAAGCAGTAATATCAACAACAGTAACTTTCGGGTTGCAAGGAAGAATCGTAAGACAGATGTAGGAAAGGGTAAAAGGGATCAGTCTGTCAGTTACGTAGGACTGACACATAAATGGGCTTCAGGGACAAAGAAAAGAAGTTGTCCTGAACTGCTGTCATCATCTAGGATTCATATTATTTGCAGGATAGTATTCCTTTTTGCTATTTACAGGTAAGGCTAACTGAGAGTCAGTTTTAGAAAAAAATGGTCTTGAACTAGCTGTTAGGTCAAAAATTGATTAAGTGGATAGACAGAGGAACCACTTAAATCAGCCTTCTGTCAACAGACCAGTGTCCACTGTTGGCAGGCACTGTGTGTGTGTGTGTGTGTGTGTGTGTGTGTGTGTGTGTGTGTGTGTGTGTGTGTGTGTGTGTGTGTGTGTGTGTGTGTGTGTGTGTGTGTGTGTGTGAAGTAAAACCATATCATCAACACTTCCATCATGGTGTGGTATTTAACTGCTGTGTTTTTTCTCAGCTAATGGTCTGTTAAAACAAAATTTACCTTTGCTCTTTGGTGTAATATATATTTTTTATGGTAGCTAGGTCAGCTTTAAAATATAAACAAATATAAATGCACTAAATATGTAAATTAATGGATTTGTGTCTTTGCAACACAGAATGCCATCTGACGTTAAACATATTATTGTGTAGATTGTATCATGCATAGTTGTACATTCTGTTAATTTGTTGCCCGCTGTAAAGGAGAGTTTTGTAGTTTTTAGTACTAAAAAGTTAAGTGCCATGGGCCTTTAGGTGCAGTGCTCATCCTGGACATTGAATACAAGCAGGGGTGCAACCACACCCACTCTTTTCTCCTTATTTCCATTGCCAAACATATATCCAAAAACATGTAAAGTAGCCTGCAGAAGTACTTTCTTGCAGCAAAGAATGCTAAAAGCAAAGTAAATATGATTATTCTAGTGTGTAGGAACCTGGTTTTAGCTTTTATTTCCATTTCCTACTCAATGGTCACTCTATTTTATTCAGTACAGTTGTGGTTCAGAGATTTTCATTCATTTGCTCTGTTTCTGGTAAACGTTTTCTGATTTTATGGTGGGGTTTGTTTACAACTCAGAATCAAGGATGTGAAATCTTGGAAAGGGAATGTTTTTCCATCATAGACAATTCTATTGTGTTTTTGTGGTAAGGACCTATGTACTGCCTTTGTTTTTTGGATCCCACCACTTTGGGGAAGGTAGTATTTTTTTATATTCTACATGTTTAAAATGAAAGTTACTGGGCATTATTATGTCATGACGAAACATAAACTTGTTTCAGGCAAGATTGCTTCAAGCAACTGTAAGGTGTAGAATTTGTAGTTTTTATCCAGTGGCGGGGAAGAGTAGCATTTAGTATTTTATTTAGCGGTTTGGTGGTTCTGTAAATGGCATCAGTAAATGGAACTGATTGAAGAAGCTAAGTTACCTGAGGTTTTTAAATCAAACTAGGATTCCTGGAGGATGACTAAAATGTGGGGTGGAGAGCAGCTGTTTTAGGCCTACTGCAACAGTCAAGTGTTCTGCCAGTTTGTTATGCTTTACGTTATGTTGTGAAATGGTGTAGTATTGCTTGGTCTGGTCTGTGTATGTATGATTACTTTATTCTTGTAAGGAGGTGAAGGATTTTAGCTGAAAATGACAGATCTCTAGCAGTCTTAATTACAACTGTTTTAGGCTGTCTGCAACAAACAGGCAGACTACATAGGTTTTAAGCATTTTGCCAAACAGTTTGTTATTATGTATTAAGTTGTGTTGTGTAATGGGTATGGTATGGTATAGTGTGGTATGGTATTTGCATGTATAATTACTTAATTTTTGTAAAGGTCTGAGGGATTTTAGCTAAAAATGAAAGTGCTCTTTAGAAGTATTAATAGAATTAGTTTAGGCTTACTGCAGTTATCAGGCAGGTTACTCATAGGTCGTAAGCATTCTGCAAATGGTAGTAGTTCCCCTCTATGGTCCATGAACTGGATTGAGACAATGGGATACTGCAAGCACATGTTTGATATCCGGGCCTTTGACACATGGCAAAATAGAAATGTCCCCTCCCCCTAAAAAATAAAGCATATTCCTTAAAGTTGAATGTGATGACTGCGGACATATTTCTAGCACTTTTTCCAGAATCTTGAGCTGTGCAAGAGTGTTTTAAACAAGCTGCATCTCTTTCAGAGCAGCATCTTGTCTTTTGTGAAGCTAGTGTTTGTAAGATCTTAGATGAGTCTGCTAAGAGATGGATAGTTACAATGTGCAGGTGAAGGAGTGAGGTTTTTACATTGATTTTTCATTGCACTTTAAGTGCAGTAGCCAGCATATTTAAAGAAAGAAACAGGGAAGAGTTCATAAATGAGATTCAGTTTGACTTGCTTGATATTGCAAGTGCTGGTCTCCTTGCTTATAACTATCCAGCTTCCATCCCAGGGCATTTTAGAACTCTTACAGAGGTGGGGACAGTTGCTTTATACATCAGAGGGTCTGGGAAAATGAAGAGAGTGGGTGTGATTGGGTGTATGCATTTTATTTGTTCAGGAAAATGAAGACACAAAGGAGTTGTATATTTGAATGAGAACCTGAGTGCAGATGCACGTATGAGAGAGAGAGAGAGAGAGAGACAGGGAGAAGATAAAGGCAACGAATGCCAAATACTGAAAAAATATTAGTGATGGCATTAACATTTGGTGTAATTTAAGTCTGTGTGTCTGTATTAAGTGGGTATAATTCACCAAAAAGTTTCATAACCATGTCTTGTGACCAAAACACAGAATATTCTCTAGCCTTTTCAGAAAATGTATAAAAACAGTAGTGCCTTGCATTCCTGTTTGCCAGTACAAATGCAGATATTGCTTTTATACCCGAAACCTGCAAGTATGTTTATAAAGTGGAAGTAAATTTAAAGACACAATAGAGAGGATTATGATTGGGTCTGTGACAATAACGTATATTACGTGTTTGAGATATGGATGCCAAGAAATTCTCCTTGAGAACAAAGCTGGAGAGATGAATATTAGCATCTATGTCGAGAGCACATAATAATACATTACAATCAGAGATCTGTTCATTCATAATTCTTTATAGTGAGTGGAATGTAAAATAAGTAAAAAAAATGTTTTGAAAGCTAGTAAAGCAGTGGAAGTGATTTATGCCCCCCCCCCCCCATATTCCTTGTCTAAGGGAACCATTTTGTTTTAAAACAGCTGATGTAATGTAGTAGACAGAAGGCAGAAATGGATTTGAAACAAAGCCAATTCATGTCCTGCTGCTACTGTTTACTGGCTGGCAGTGTCAGGTTTTAGACCCAGACATGATCTTAACAATTGTAAACATTCTTATTAATTAAGTCTTAATTCTGATTCTAAGCATTATTAAGTCCGAGTCTTGTGCTAGAGTAACACTGAACTAGTATGTTATTTAACTGTTGGAGGAGCGTAGTAATGAAACTCCATGCACTACCATTAAATAATGGCATTTATAGACAGACAAAAAAACATAATCACCCATACTAATAGAGGAATCTGTGCCATTTAATAAACTACTGAAAATCTAATTCAATAGTTTTATTAAAGTTGATGTACATACAAACTTTCTATTTTTTTACATACTGCATATTTATATTCACTGCCAAGTCAGATTTCCTACAGATATTCAGCAGATTTATGTGAAATTTATTAGATTCATAGGTTCGTACTAAGCTAACTGCCCTTGTGGGCCATGTTAAGCTTAGCCAATTACCCCATGTGAAAAACAAACCCTGCACCTTGTGTTTGTAAGGTAAACATCTTAACCATTATACCAGTCTCCCATCCCTTTCCCTTGTTTCAGTCTGCACCTAATTTTTCTAATATGCCAAGTTTAAATGTAGTTGGATTTGCAAATCTGGAGATACGGATAGAAGAAAAGTTAAAAGAAACATCTTCTTCTTTCAGCTTTTCCCAGTTACTGGTCACCACAGCGGATCACCTGTCTGCTCATGATTAGCAGTGGAGTCTTACGGTGTTGAGTTGCCAGCCCCGGCACCCAACCTTCCACAGAAGGCACACACATGCACACACTCACACCTAGGGTCAATTTAGAGTGTCCAAGCCACCTATAGCATGTCTTTGGGATGTGGGAGGAGACCGGAGCACCTGGAGGAAACCCACGCAACCACAGGGAGGACATGCAGACTCCGCACAGAAGGCACCCCAGCCAAGGATCGAACCGGAGAACCTCTTGCTGTGAAGTGAAGTTAAAGAAACATGAAACCACAAATTTGAGAATGCCTAATCAAAAAGAAGTATCATAGCACATGGCTCATAAAAATACAACTTAAAAACTACAAGTAATGTATTTTAGCCGTATTTTACAAGCTGTGCATTAGGGCCTCTAGCTGTGAGGCAACAACGCTAACGCTGCACCACCACAGAAGTACCAGTATGAGATTATGAATATAAAGTAAAATTTTCTGGCTGCATTACTGTGCCTGTGCAAAATATGACACAGTCATTGCTGCAAAATAATGTTTTTTTCAGTGAAAATAACTATAGAAGAATTAGATTAAGGAAGTGGAATATTTTTCAGTGACCCATTCCATTATAAAAATTCGTATCTATGCATTCTGTGGAGTTAGACACTTGGTGACACTGAGTGAATGGCATATGGTGTGATTTTATATTTTTAGTACCACTGAAAAGTTTTGCGGTACCAGTGCTTTTTCTGAAAATCCAATAAACTATCATAATGATTTTATTACAGACATTCTTGGTTGTATTTTCTGAGTATTGTGAGTTATTACCTCAAAATATGCCTGCCCAGTATACAGGTAGTAGCAAAAGAAGTTGCTTGATTTAAGATTATTGGATATTCTGTGGCTCTGCTCGACAAGGGCACAGGAAAATAACTTTCTTGGGTGGTGCAAGCCAGGGAACCTTGTTGGCTAGGCTTACTTAGGCCCTTGGGCTGATAACCTAGTACCTACCTATGAATACATGAAATTATGCACATTTGTTTGGCAACCTACAGAATACTTAAAGATCTTGTTACGCACTTGATTGTGCTTTGTAGTTAAGAATTAAAAGTGAGCAAAGTGCGTAGCACTGCCACATTTCAAGTTAAGCTGTATGCTTGCATAACAGTAAGTACACTGTTTAATTTAAAGTCTTTGTCTTGGATTTATACATGTGTGCTGCACACCTGAGCTGTTTGTTAATATTAAATGAGTTTGCTGTGTGAGGCAGATCACAACTAATCAGGCATGTATTGCTGCTGTCTTAGGATTACCTTCACCATGTAGATAGCCACTACATGTGCTAATTAGCACTGTGGTATGCAGTGTATGTCTAAGAATCCCAGGCTTTGTGTGGGTTTTTTTTTTCATAATTCATACGGCAAATGCAAAATATTGGTGTCAGTTATGATGATACTTACACTATAACCATGTTTATAGGGAGTGGAAACAGTCCAAAATATCTAGCTATGTCACTGTGAAGCAGTCAGGAAAATACACCTGTGGTACTGCTGAAACATAAAGGAGTTGTCAGATTCTACTTTCTGTCTCTAAAACAGTACAGTTCAGGACAATAATGTCATTATTAGATATACTGTCAAGTTTATGTTTACCATTCAGTAAGTAGATCTGGGCAGTGACAGGCACTCAGTTCAAAGGTCTAATGGCCGACAGTAACATACCAAGGTATGCAGCATGTAATTTCTAATACATACCCAAAGGTATACTGATTATGTTAATCACAGAGGGGTGGTAGAATGGAGACGAGATGAATACTTAATGTCTGTTTCTCCTATATAAAATTCCAAATTGGAGGTAATATTTTTTGTATCCTTTGGCAATGTTTAGGTAGAAGGAAGTATCAGAAGTGGGAAATTTAAATGCTGGAGAGAGGGGAAGGGGTATTCTTTCAGAAGTTCTTGGTAGAATGTGTAGATGTTATTGAACTGTGTTTTTTTTTTTCTTTTAAGCTTATGTGGATTTCATGCATATATATTACTTAGTTATTGTGCTTCAAGTGTTAACAGGGATACATAAAGTAAATGTTACTTTCTGTAAATTCACTACCATCTTACCTAGATCTTCAACTGCATAGCACCACCCCCATCCCCCCAGGCCTATGCAGCAGTTGACAATGGCAAAATTGATTAATTCAGCACATCAGCCTTGGGTGCTGTCAAAACATTCTTTATCTTGTTATGCAGTAGGGATCTTCATTCTGTATTTCGAACATTTTCAACTAGCTTCATTCTTAAGTATGCAGGGTAGTAACAGGACATACTGCTTCTAATTAACTCTAGCAGTGATTAAGTAGACAAAGGACAGCATATCTGTTACTGCTGTCTGATCCACCCTTTGTTTCCACTTCTCTTTCCCAACCTTCCAGTGGTCAAGGTAGTTCTAGGGTGGGGGAGGAAGTAGTACCAGGGGCAGTAAGGTGTAATTGGAGCAACAATAAGCAGCTGATGGTCAACTGGTAGGTACACAAAGGAGGAATATCACATCATGTCCCAAATTGCTTTTATTCAGAAAACAGATCAGCATTGTTGACCCTTTGAGCTCTTAATGGCAACTTTCATCTTAAATGCTGATTTTCCATTTGTTCTGAATAGCCCATATGAGATACATAGCTGTATCTATATATATAAATGTAGATGTATAGATATATCAGTATATATACATGCACAGATACATCTATATATCTATATCTGCACACACACACACACACATATATACATATATATATATATATATATATATATATATATATGTGTGTGTGTGTGTGTGTGTGTGTGTGTGTGTGTGTGTGTGATTTTTAGCAGGTGTGTTGATGTTGGGGTCCTTTTCACTTCAGTTTTACAACAAAGTGTGCACTGAGTCTGTACATATAGAAGGTGTTTTCATTTCTAAGCCCTATGCTTTGAGCACTGGACCACACAGACTTTTATTTTCTGGCCAGTTTTAGAAGTTTATACTATGTGTAAAGTTGGCAATATTTTTATTTTTAAATTGTTAATATACTTGTC
The DNA here is from genome assembly GCF_019279795.1 of Protopterus annectens. Classification (NCBI taxonomy): domain Eukaryota; kingdom Metazoa; phylum Chordata; order Ceratodontiformes; family Protopteridae; genus Protopterus; species Protopterus annectens. The sequence goes on along the minus strand of NC_056733.1, from coordinate 1,347,283,445 downwards.
AAATTGAAATTTACGTCTGTTTGCTTTTAACTGTTATTTAGTATTGTTAACTGTACTCTTGTATGGTGTCAAACTGGACTGTTCGCTTTGTTTGTGACTAATCACTGTTTTGAACTGTAAGCACTTTATAGTTAACTGTTTCTAATAAAAAAAAATAAAATATTCGTCAGTGGCATAAGCACTTTCTTTTCCATGTAGCATTTGTGAAATAAAAGAAAGAAATTCTAGAAAACAGTTTCAATCAATAGCTTTTCTTAATATCAGTGGATTTAAACTTTTAAAACAATGAGGAAGGAAAAATGGTGAAAAGCTCATTACATATTCTTCGTTTGTACTGGAATCTCTTTGTTTACTTACTCTTCAGTGACCTGTTTGGCCTGTTTTCAAAAGGGACCTAAGGTGGCGTAACATCACAAATGGGATTACATCACCATTTTAGTCCAAACATGTGCACAACACACTTGATATGGGGTAGCAAAAGTCAGCTAGAAAGACATAGAAGGGCAGACCTGATTTTCTTAACTGATTTGGAAGATGGGTTAGTGCATTATCTGTAGAAAATTGCAGCTGTTTCAATTAAAACCTTCTGCAAACCCCAGCAGGAAGTGAACACGTCTTATTTCACTGTACATGTAACAGAGATAGTATGTAGTTCAGCAATGTGTACATGTCACAGCTCATTCACTCAGAGACACAAGTATTTATGCAGTCTGAGTATATTGCTATTTGCTAGTTGTTATGGTTGTTTGTAAAGCTGAAAGCTCAGAAGGTTATAAGTTCTAGTCCCTCACTGATATTTGAGCTTGTAGCTTCACTAAGCACTGTCAGTTCATTTAGTCAAGTCCTACTGTTTCTTCCTGGGGAGTTTTGAAATGCATATTACTTCACTTACTGAGTTCCATAAAGTACTAAATAAACACTGATTTACAAGAGTATGACAGAAAGGATGAAGTTAGAATGAAGATTACCTGAACAGGCTTGAAGAAGTGTCAAAAGATTTGACTAGTGGAAGCAGACCAGATACATGGAAGATAACACATGGGGATGCATAAAACATGGATCATGGTATGTACATGTAAATCTGGAAAAGGATCTTGGTGGTATTTGATAGCTTTAAGGTAATGAAAGAGTGTGAAGAATAAGTGTGTAATGCATGGTGTTGGAATGCATAGATCTATCCCTCTGTCACTGTATGAAAACTAGCGAGCCATCACCTGATGAATATTATACAGCTGTTCAGCACAGATATCAGTGCGACATATAAATAAACATTTAGCTACGGGTGGTCATTCTTCTGATCAGATTTCCAAACTCCTCGGATCAGAGCATGAGGTTACCTCCCCTGCTAGGACTTAGCTAGAAAAGTCAGCTGAAAAGACATCGCAATACATGCAGTCTTCAGTTCTTTTTTTGCTACTGAAGGTAAGGTAATTACAGTCCATTTTTTAAATTCTTTTATTGACAACTACATAGAAATGCAAACTCTACAAATCTCATCTCTGTTCTGTAACGAGTGTGTAACAGTTTAAGAAATAAAGTCCATTAACCATCATAACTTAAATTAAAAATAAAAATACTCTAATATTCTGACCATGTGTCCTTGCAAATTTCACTGTCCGTCCATGTAGCTTAGCTAATCTTTGCATATACCTAAAAAGGAATGACCAATCCTTTAAAATATAATATGATGTTGTAAATCTTCATTCATTCCTTACTGATGGGTTTCGATTTCGTCCTCGGAACCGACTCTGCCAATACACAAGCTCGCGCCAGCCAAAAAATTCTCAAGCTAAGTCCTACCCATAGTGCGATATATATATATGTATGTATGTATATATATATATATATATATATATATATATATATATATATATATTCTATTACTCCTTCTAATCCTCCCATTCTAGTGTTTAATAGTTCTTTCTACTGTTCTACTTCGTGTGTGAGTTTCTTTCCTTTTTCCTACCTTTTTGGTACTCTTAGTACCATTGTTGGTGCAGGCCCCTCCCTTACCCTTGTGGTAATCCTCTTACCATTGTTGTAGTCCCCCCTTCTGTCTCTAAATAAAAAAAAAAAAGAATATTTTCTTTCCTTGTGTGTGTGTGTGTGTGTGTGTGTGTGTGTGTGTGTGTGTGTGTGTGTGCATGTGTGTTTTTTCCTTGCAAACAGCTTGCCTTTTGATTAAAAAAAACGGTGCATATTTTGTGATACAATTTCAGTCTGTTTATTAACAATGACACTATGTCAGACAAGAAGGGAATGACCGGATTCAAGCAGTGTGACAAATGTGGGCAAAAGATGCCCAACTCTGATGGGAATCTTTCATGTGTCTACTGTCTCGGACTTCCTCACCTCCAGTTACAGCCGCCGTGTGAACTTTGTAAAAACTTTAGCTCTCACACTTTGCCGGAGCGGAAGAATAAATTAATCTTGAAGGGATTACTAAACTCTTTTTTGGAGGCCATTTCTGAGGAAAAGGTCTCAACACCTCCAAAGAAAGAGAAGAAAAAGAGAAGCCATTTGGTTCCAAATTCTCCAGGCTCCAAGGAACTGAAATTTTCTCAGACACCAAAATTACCAAAAGTGTCGGCACTGACTACTACAGCACAAAATACTATGACTAGATGCTAAAGTCAGCAACAACTGTCACGGAACCTACAACATTGATACCTGCTTTGGTACTGATAGTTACTTTGGTACCAGACACAATTTCGGCACCTACAGTGATTTCTCTCACAGCACCGTCCTTGGTGCCGAGAACTGAAATTTTGCCCAAGACCAGATACCCAAACTACTATTGACCCCTTTTTTGGACAGCAATATAGTCCCTTTCTTGAGAGACCTGACTCTCCTTCCGGAGTATCTACACATTCCACCAGGAGCCTTTCTGAAATTGATGTGGTGAGGATTGTTGATCAGCTCTTAGCAGCCAGAGGAATCCCAACCCGTACCAAGACTTCCCTCCCACCTGGAGACAAAGGTTTTTCTGCATAGACTCCGAAATATCCTCCTTCAACCTCTTCTCAGGCTTTGGAGCCCTCGGTACCGATGTTTATCCCTGTGCCTACATCTTCAGTCCCTGTGATGTTACCTTCCGTGGTTCTGGAGCCTACCCTTTTGACTTTGCTCCATTCGAAGCCGAGCCATCCTCTGGACCATGACTGGTCTTGTCAACACCATGACCCCTAGTTCGGTGCCAATTTTTTCTATGGCGCCAGCTACAGTTCCGGCTTTTTCGGCAGCTCCTAGTCCTCTTGAGGCTCCTATCCTGGAAGCAGGCTCATTGGAGCAGGGTGTGACCCTGGTTCCAAGGTTGTCCCTATCAGTTCCGTGCTCCCATCTCTTCAGGTGGGCCTGCCTTCCAGGTGATGGAGAGGGTTCTTGCTTCTTCAAGCATGCAGTTGGCACCTCCAGCGTTGGAACCTGACCATTCCCTTTCCTCTGGTATGCAGCTGACACAGCCAACTATGCAGGGACTTCTAGAATGGGAGCAGCAAAAAACCCTGCTCCAGGTCATCTGCTCTTAGGAGTCCTCCTCAGAAGACCCAACTGAGGAGCCACCCCGAAAGAGAACATGCAAGAGCATGCACATCAATTCCCCTGAGGAATCCGTCACTGAAGATACAGATTTTAATGAGGTAGAAGGGTCCCTATGGTCACCCCTGAAGATGTCTCATTCGGAGCCATAATGTAGATCCTGAAACAGAGGGGCGACTGGAAGCCCATCAACCCTTCTACTGAGGAATCTGTATTCTTGCAAGCCTTCTGTGCTTGACTCTCTACTTCCTGGGTGACCCCACCTGCAGATGAGCTGATTAAGCTCATTGTGCAGTGTGCCTGAAAGGCCCCTGACAATGTTGAACCAATTCCCCGGAGGTCTGATAAAATTCTCTCTCCACCAGAAGACCACCCCCACTGGTCTAGATGTTTAGCAGTAGCTTCCATGCTTGTGGCGGTGGCCACTAAGTAAGAACTTCCGGAAGAAAGTTCAACTGTCTATCCTCCGAACAGGGAATACCAGACGGTAGACAGATTATGGAAGCAGACTTATGCTTCAGTGACTTTCACCATATGGTCACTGGAGATGTATAAAATGCACCATGTAGTTCAATGGGACCTGATTATAGAACTTTCAGGTACTTTGGCCAGGGGTATTACCTGAAGAGATGTGAGATAAAGTTGCCTCTCAGCTTGCCACCCTAGAGTCCGTTTCTAACTCCTCCATACAACCAAGGGGGCAGCTACAGCAGCCACTTCAGGCACTGTCATGAGATGTCACGCCTGGATGCGCTTATGTGACTTTGTGGACCCCTTCAAGTCTTCCTTAGTCAACACTCCTGTTGAGGACTCTTCCCTGTTTGGCCCAAAAGTTAAGGACACGTTAGCCAGGTGTAAGAAGGACAGAAAGACTTTATCTGCCGTGGGCATTCGCTTTTCCATCCCTCAACAATCCTACTCTAGGAATCAGAGAGGCAGAAAGATGTGGTTCAAAAAATCCCAAGGGTCTTTCCACGACACATGTGGTGAGCAACCCCCCCTGGGCAGAGGGGGTAATTCATCTGGAAGATGCTTCTACCATGGCAGAGGGGGCCTGTGAAACCAGGCTCCAGAGATTCCTTCTGTGGTCAACCCTGTCAACGCTCCTGAAGAGCGGCCCGATTGCTTACCTCTGGAAGCAGTCAAGGGATGTTTTTCTCTGCACCACTTAGCCTGGCAATCGATAACGTTAGACTCATGGGTGTAGAGGATAGTGACCAGAAGTTACCATATCCGCTTCAATCTTTACCCCAAGCCTCTAAGGCAAATCCCTGATGTTCCACTCAGAGGGATGCAGCAACACTAGCAAGTCCTAAAGCTGCTAAGAAAGAGTCATCCAGCCAGTCCCACAAGACCAAATAGGATCCAGATTTTACTCAAAGTTCTTTTTAGTGCCAAAGAAGACAGGGGACTGGAGACCAGTTCTGGATCTCAGTGTACTGAACAAGTTTGTCAGACAAGCAAAATTCCTGATGGTCACGGTTCAGTCCATTCTTCCATTCATGGAAAAGGACAACTGGATGTGCTCAACAGATCTTCAGGATGCGTATTACCACATAAAAATGGACAAATGGTCCAGAAGATACCTCCACTTCCAGCTGGGAGGCAGTCATTACCAATTTTGAGTACTGCCCTTTGGTCTCTCCACAGCCCCCAGGGTGTTCAACAAATGCATGGCAGTAGTAGTAGCTTACCTGGGACTACAAGAATTCTGCGTGTTTCCATATCTAGACAATTGGCTCCTTACCGCTCCAACCAGGAGTATACTTACTTCAAACCTTATCATATACTCAGAATATGGCAGAAAAGCTAGGGATCTCAATAAACACAGAAAATTCAAAGCTGGGACCGACTCAGTGCTTGGAGTTCATTGGGGCAATGTTCAACACAATACCTTGCCGAGTCGCCATACCTCATCACAGGCTACTAAGATTAAGATCTCAACTTCAAATAATACTCTCTCAAAATCTTGTCCCGGCTCCACTGGTTCTACAACTCCTGGGCTCAACTGCAGCTACAATCACGCTGGTTCCATTAGCAAGATTCCATACCAGGCTGCTCTAGTGACTCCTAGCATCTCAATGGTCTCTTTCAACTCACCCCATGTATTACCCAATCCATACAACAAACAGATGCAAACAAGTTTTGAGTTGAAGCCAGAGGAGGAGTTATGGTGTTGTCGTCCCCCCATCAACCCAAGGCCACAGTGACCATGGATGCTTCCCTGATGGGGTGGGGGGCATTTTCAGGGAAAGACTGTCCAAGGCACTTGGTCGCCCCTAGAGTCCAAGTTGCATATCAGTGCCCTAGAACTGAGGGTGGTGCTCCTAGCGTTCCAAGCATTCCAAACAACCCTTCCATCAGGGACAATTGCTATCCAATCAGACAATATGTTAGTAGTCTGGTACATCAACAAGCAAGGAGGAACCAGATCCTACCCATTATGCCGGGAAGCCCTGAGAGTGTGCAATGGGTGATAGCTTCCAACTGCTTTCTACTAGCAATGCACATTCCCGGGAACTCCTCTGATTGTAGACAAACTGAACAGAAACATTTTGATGCCTCATGAGTGTTCTCTCAACTCCGAAATAGCGACTCAAATTTTTCATCTTTGGGGCAGACCTTGCTACAACCTCTTTGCTTCCCCCTTGAACCACAAATGCATCAGCTTATTTGCCCTGACCCCCCCAGGGGGAATCTCCAAGAGATGCCCTGATATCCGATTGGCCCCCTCGGGTCTATTATATGCCTATCCGCCTATTCCCCTCATCCCACAGTTCTTAAAGAAAGTGCAATGGCTGAGAAGCAAGGTAATCCTCATTGCACCCTCTTGGCCCCGTCAAGTTTGGTTACCCTTCCAATGGCCTCACTTGGTTCACCATCCATGGGCCTTGGGATCCAACCCCCGGGACTCCTGTCTCACCTGCAAGGTCTGGTCCATCCCAACTTTCACCGTCTCAAGCTGACTGCTTGGTATCTCCACTTCTGCTGATTGCCAGGCAGATAAACCTATCTTCCCCAGTGTGAAAGATTCTTCTGGCTTCTCATAAATCCTCCACCAGGAAACTCTATCACAGCAAATGGGTCAGGTTTGTAATCTGAGCTAAAGAACAAGGACTAGACCCATTCTCAGTCCCAGTCCATAAGGTTTTAGAATACCTGTCAACTCTACTCCATTCGGGAGTCTCAGCTTCTACTATTACTGTTCATTTAATGGGTATCACCAATTTTCATGATGGTTTTAATGGCCAATTTTCATGATGGTTTTAATGATGCTTCATTAATGTCCCACCGTCTTAGCAAGACCTTCATGAAAGGAGTTCTGCACCTGAGACCTCCTATTAAAAAACCTACTGAACCTTGGAATTTTACTCTGGTCTTACAAACCCTGACCTGTTCACCCTTCGAATCTTCTGCCACGTGACATAAAGTTTCTGTCCTGGAAAACCCTATTCCTGGTAGCCATCACCTCAGCCAGGAGGATATCAGAGTTACAAGCCGTGTGTGTTAATCACCCTTATTTGATTTTCTATAATGAGAGTATCACTTCGAACTAATCAAACTAACCCTTCCTTTTTACCCAAAGTTGTCTCAAATTCAAATCTCAACCAGTCCATTGATTTACCAGTCTTTTTCCCAAATTTTCTAACAAAGGTGAATACCGTTTACACCTGTTGGATGTACATAGATAACTACGTTTTTACTTGGAACCAAATCCTTCCGAAAGTTGGACTAGCTGTTCATAACCTTTTTAGGCCCAAATTAGGCAATGCTGTTTCCAAAGTCACCTTGTCAAAATGGCTAAATGATTACATTACCTTTGTCTATCAAACAGAACAAATTAACTTTACTGACTAGAATCAAAACTCATTCCACCAGGTCAATGTCTACTTCAGTGGCCTTTCATTCCAGAGCCTCTATGGATGACATCTGCACAGCAGCCACTTGGACAACCCCCCCATACCTTTATCACTCATTGCAAATTGGATAAGGTCTCCAGGGGAAGAGCATCCTTTGACTCAGTGGTGCTCAGGAATATCCTTCCATAGGGCCACTGGGGACTCGGTCCCATCAGTAAGGAATGAATGAAGATTTACAACATCAGTTAAAGAAGTTATGATGTTCTTCGTGTTTCACTGTTGCAGTCATCTCTTGTGGGTTATCCCTGCTGGGTAGCCCTCGGCTGGCCTGAATACCAGAGTAAAGGATTCCCTCCTGTGTCATCTGTTCTGAGACTGCGGCTGATGTCAGGTCGTCAGGGCTATAAAGAGCAAATGCCAACGCCATTACATCAGTCTTTAGCCTGAAGCAGAAGCAAGTTTGCGAGTGTATCAGTCGGCCGTTGCCAGAGTGAGGGAAACCATCTAAAGCTAAATACCCCATTGGGGAACCTTTTCTTGCTTTTAACCGATGTCAGGGCAAGTAAATGTCTCAGTTGTGGAAAGCAGATCCCACACCAAGACTTCCATTCTCTGTGCGTCACTTGTTTAGGCCCAGACCACGACATCCTTGGTTGCCAGTTCTGTGGCCTGTTTAATGCTAGAACCATAAAAAGAAGAGGGGAAATTGTAACTAGGCATTTTAGCAAGTCTTTTTCTCACCGGGAAATGGTGTCTGTTGGTCAGCTGGCTACTGACTTACCTAGGAAAAAGAAAGACAAGGAAAAGGATAGGCTTCAAAAAATTAGGCCCTCTGATGACTCCAGTCACATGTCTGGTATTTTACAACTCAGTGCTACAGCTGAACTCAGTGAGGTACCTTTGCACCCCCTGATGCCAGCCAAGGAACCATCGCAGGCTTCTACCGAGACCCGTTCAGAGTCCGGTACGCCGCCAGATCCATCTTCCCCTGCCTGTATGTCGACTTTTTGTTGTGGTCAGGTCCGGAGCTGCTTTGCAGCCACCAGCTTCTGCTGAGACACCTCTGATGACTGAAGCCAGGCTTAGACCGACGATAATGCTGCCAGTTAAACTAACCTTGTACAAGACTACTTACCCATCCAGGCCCAAACCTAAGACTACCCCCAAGAAGGTTCCTCCCCAAGGGCCCAGCCACTGACATACAACCAACCAGCCTGCCCCTCAGTAGCAGCAACTGCTCAGAATGGCAGAAGACTTGATGACTCTTATCAGGGGAGGCCAGCCTCACCCTCCCAAAGGGACACCTCCCCCAAGGTCCTCTCTGACCAGGAATCAGTGGAATCTGTTCTTGAGGAGTCAGACATGGAAGACCCAGCCTTTGCAGCATTTGAGGACCCTGGATGCTGATGATCCCATTCCATCTGCCTCCCCCGAGGACCTTTCTTTTGTGGAAAACCTTAAACTCCCTCAGAGAACACTTTCAGTGGGAGGCTCAAGATTACCCACAGTCTAAGAAGAGACTGAGAGAGTTTCTTGACCTGCCTCAGCATAAGCCTCTGGCCATTCTGCCTATTCTGGATGTAGTACAGGATGTTTTTCTAGAATATGCCCTTTCACCAGACACCACCCCCAGCACCCAGGAAGCCAGACAGATATTACAGGGTGCAAGACACCCACAGATATCTTTTTAAAAACCCTACTGCAGATCCTGAAGTCATTACTCAAGGCCCTAAGGGGTTAGGGCTAGTTCTTCTAAGAATCCCATTCCAGCTGACAAAGAAAGCCAAGCTTTAGACAGAATGGGAAAAAAGGTATACACCTCAGCCACTTTAGCTGTAAGAACCCTGAATTGCCAATTCCATATGCTGAAATTCCAGCAAAGCGTTATCGATCTAATAAAACAGAAGTTAACCTCCATTCCTGACAATACTACTACTACCAGAGAATTAACTGACCTCATACAGTCCAGTTCTCAGGTAGCCAAACATTCCTTGTGTTGTGACTTTGATGCCTTGGAAGCTTCTACTAGAGGTGCATTACAGGTTCATTGATCAGAAGATATTCCTGGTTAAGGGAGCAACCTTTACCTATCCAGGTAAAATCCAAACTGTTAGATGCCCCTTTGGATAAGGGCCAATTGTTTGAACCTAAAGCAGAAGAAAATGGAAGACAAAGCCAAGACTTCTTACTGGCACAGCCTCTCAGGTTCAGCAGAAACTTTCCCACAAAACACTGATCCTTTCCTTCACAGACAAAACCAGTCCAGAGGAAGAGACGCAGAGACAGAACCCCCAGAGACCAGTCCCACAGCCAACAAAGAAACATACAGTGGTCCACTACTGCCCCTAGGCAAGGGAGCTCTAAGCCCACTCCCTTTTCCATGGACTCTCAATGACTCTCTCCCCACCCCTCTGCCCCTCCGGTCACCAGACAAACTAGGAGGAAGACTTTCCCTCTTCCTAGAAAACTGGCAGGCCATCACATCAGATATATGGGTCCTGAAAATTATTACCAGCGGGTACAAATTCTATTTCAAAGAAAACCCAAATAGGTCAGGTTGCCCAGTTGTCCCTGTAAATCAGAGGACAGAAACTATTTGTCAGAACAGGAAGCTTCATGCCCAGGATGCTGTAGAACCGGTGCCAAAGGAAAAGGTAGGAAAAGGATTTTATTCAAGACTGTTCCTGGTGCCCGGAAAAGAGTGCACATGGCACCCTATCCTAGACCTCTCCATCCTGAATCTGTCCTTCTTAGTTCCAAAATTCAAGATGTTAACACTACAAAAACTACTACCTATGCTGCTGCCTCAAGCTTGGTTAGTGACCCTAGATCTGAAGGATGCCTACCTGCATATCCATATCAGACAGTTCTGCAGGAATTACCTGATATTCAGAGCAGGGTCCCAACATTTTCAGTTCTCTGCTCTTCCCTTTGGCTTATCCACTGCTTCTAGAGTTTTTACCAACTGCCTGGCTCCAGTCATTGCATTTTGCAGGCAGAAGGGCATTCACATTTATCCCGATCTTGACGACTGTCTCATCCAGGCGGAAACCAAGGAAAGACTCCTACAGGACCTCTCCTTTGTGCAGACCATGTTAACCTCACTGGGATTCACCATCAACAAGGAAAAGTTCCAACTACAGCCCACATGAAGGTTAACCTTCCCGGGCACCCTTCTGAACACCTCAGCACAAATGGCCTTCCTCCCCTCAGAGAAGCAGGCCTTCCTATACTCTTACTTCACCCAGATGGCTCACAAGACTCACCTCACTACAAGAGAAATCTTGCAAGCCCTGGGATACATGGCCTCCTGCATTCTGCTGGTACCCCTTGCCAGACTGCACATGAGAAAATAGCAATGGTACCTAAGGAACCTTTGGTGCCAACACTCTCAGTCACTGGAATATAAGCTCCCCCTGATTCCTTCCTTAAAGAAGGACCTCTTATGGTGGGCCGAGGCTTGCACTCTGAATGAGGGTCTACCCTTTGTCCTTCACCCACACAACCAAACCATAACCACAGACGCCTCAGACATAGCTTGGGGAGCCCACAAGGGAACCCTGCAAACCCAGACTTTTTGGGAACAGGAGGTTCAGGGCCTCCATATCAACTTGAAGGAAATGCTAGGGCAATCTTAACCTTCCAAGAACACCTGTCACCAGGGGTACTTTTGATAAAGACAGACAACACTGCTGTCATGTGGTACATCAACAAGCAGTGGGGGGACCCCCATGACTGACAATTGATCACAGAAACCTTCCAAAAAATCAGTCAAATCTGGGAGAAACCAGACATAGACTTTTTACAAAATACCAGAACCGCCAACTGACCAAATTATGCTCAAGAGAGTTTCATCCAGAGGCTTGGGGGGGGGGGTGGATGCCCTCTCCTTCCACTGGGGAAGCCTGTTTGTGTATGCTTTCCCCCCACTGCCCCTGATACCCAGAGTGCTTCTCAAGATCAGAGAGGAAGGACTGAGGGCTATCATCATTGCCTCAGACTGGCTGAGGCAGCACTGGTACCCCTTGCTTCTCAGTCTGAGCATACACCCTTCCACAACAAATTTTCTTACACAGCAGAGAGGAAAGCTTCTGCACCCAGGCCTTGCCACACTCAAATTAACTGTATGGCTGATTCCACAAAGAAGGATGACACTTCAGCCCTCAGCAAACAAGCGTTAGACATTATTAAGGATGCCCATAGACCCAGCACCAGAAAATCATATTCCGCAAAATGGAAAAGATTCTCTTGCTGGTGCAACAGCAGAAGCGCATACAGCACCCATGCCTGTCTACCACTGGTTCTGGACTACCTTGCAGGACTTCTAGAAAAGGGGTTGTCTTACTCCTCTATCAAGATTCATGCTTCAGACATCTCAGCCTATGTCCAGGCAGAGCAGCTCTTGTTCTCTCAACACCTCTTGAAACAGTTCTTCAGAGGTGTGGCTCAAATCAGACCACCTAGAAGACCACCTGCACCAGCCTGGGATCTAAACTTTGTCCTGGAAAAGTTGACTTTATCCCCTTTTGAGCCGGCATCCTCAGCAGATCTCAAGTTTCTTTCTTGAAAAACTGCTTTCCTGCTAGCCATCACTTCTGCCAAGAGGGTATCTGGGCTCCAGGCTCTTATGGCCACTGAGCCCTTCATCATCTTCCATACAGAAATGGTCTCTCTAAGGACCAACCCCTCCTGTATGCGTAAGGTGGTCTCTGATGTAACCCTCAACCAGGTCATACACCTACCTACTTTCTTTCCAAAACCTACCAATAAAGGAGAAAGAATCCTGCATACCCTAGATGTAGACAGACTACTGAGATTTTACACTGACAGGACTAAATCAGTCAGAAAATCTGACCAGCTACTGGTTTCATTCGCCCCTGTGGCAGAGGGGGAAACCCATTACAAAGCAGACCATTTCTAAATGGATCTCTCATTGCATACATTTGTGCTATGCCTTCCATGGAAAGAGTCCTCCCAAATCCATCAAATCTCACTCCACCAGTGCAGCTTCTATCTCCACAGCCTTTCTGAGGGTGGTTTCTACCAAGGAAATTCTGGAGGCTGCTACTTGGACATCTAGCCACACTTTCACCAAGCACTACCAACTGGCTACATTCTCAAAAACCAGGGCAGGATTTGTATCTGCAGTCCTGCAGGGCATGCTAGCATCCCCATAACCTGTACAACATATCTCCACCCACTTCCTCAGCTTTGGGAATCTTCCCACAAGTGATGACTGCAACAGTGAAACATGAAGAACATAGAACATTTGAGTACACTTACCATAAATGTAGATGTTCGAGTGTATTCACTGTTGCATTCCTATTTCCCACCTACCCCCTTTCTTGCCTTATCTCTATATCTTCTCAGGGGCTCCTTCCTATTGGGGGCAAGAAAAACTGATGTAATGGTGTCGGCTGTCACTCTTTATAGCCCTGACAACCTGACGTCAACCGCAATCCCAGAACAGCTGATGCAGGAGGGAATCCTTTACTCTGGTATTCAGGCCAGCTGAGGGCTACCTAGCAGGGATAACCCACAAGTGATGATTGCAACAGTGAATACACTAGAACATCTATATTTATGGTAAGTGTACACAACTGTACTTTTTTACCATAATGTTGCATCTGTGTTGTAGATCTTCATTCATTCCTTATGTCCCACCCTCCTACCCCCTGCCTAAAGACTCCTGAGGGATCTTTTTTGGTCTTGACTGCTAGATAAGGCATTTACTGAGATAGGGCCTCCATTGTCTCTATTCCTGGTGGGAAAACTTGATCTGAAGATAAAAGGAGAAAGGGCACTATGGGTAGGACTTAGCTCAAGAGTTTTTTTTGCCTGGCACAAGCTTTTGTATTGGCCAAGTCGGTTCAGCAGAGGATGGAACTGAAACCCATCAGTAAGGATTGAATAAAGATCTACAACACAGATTATGTTACGAACATAACTTTTTTTTTTTTTTTTTTCCATTTAGTGAAAATACAAGCTAACAAGGAAGAATACCACTGTTTTAATCCAATAACTTTCAGTTAGACTTGGGTGTGATGCAGACTTGTGGATACCAAATAACCAGAACCCAATGGCCTTATATGGAGGCAACTGATCAAGAATGCCCCATGCTGTTCTGTACAGCACCTGAGGTCAAAGTTTCTTAGTAAACGACAACTCCAGGTTAAATGCAGGTAATAAGCAGCAGGCTGACCACAATGCCAGCACAACTCAGTTTGTGTTATAACTCTTTGATGCAGTACTAATTGGGGTAATATTCCATTCATGCAAAATTTTTACAAAGATGAACCTAGCCATCAAGTGCTATTTATTATCCCCTATTTTGTGTAGACAACCACGCTGATTTATGGGATATATGGGAAGGAAGCATTTTATTCCATTTAAATAGGGGCTGGAGTATTTTTTTTCATTTCCTTGTATTAATGCATTACAATAAAACTTCAGTGTTAGCTTTCTACAGTCACCCAGCTGTATGGTTTAATTTATCTATGAAATTCCAATAAAGTGTACTTGAATCCCTTTCCTACATTTAAGTATCATTATACAAGCATCAAGTTGATAATATTCCCACCAATGGGCTGTCAGAGAGGAATGTATGTTTTATGACTCCATTTGTACATTCTCAGAGATGTTTCATCCCAGACATCTCTAATAAACAGTAGTCACACTTTGACCTAATCTTTCCACCACAGTTATTTTTTCAATTAAGATAGGTGGAGGTCTCCAGATAAAACTGGTATTTATTATAGCCCAATACTTCCTGTTCCTTTTTCTGTAAAACTAGTTTCAGACCAGCAATCTAACCCACCAGTATCCCAGACCTTGTAAGAAGAGGTACCTCAGTCTAGACTATTCACTGGTCATATGATGTGTATATCTCTGTATTAAACCAAAACTGGTTTAACACTCCTTCTTAATCTGCAATATGACTCCTCTAATGTAGCTGTACCATATCTTAACAAGTACTGAACACCAAAACCTCCATATTTAAGTGACACACTCATTTTAATTCTACTTCATTTCAGTTTTCTCCCTTCCTAAATGAAATATCCCTTTCTGGGCTTTTGTTTATGAAAGGTGAGAAAACAGCATGTTGGAGATGTCTCAATATAAACAGACTCTTAAGGAGAATGAACATATTACTTGGATCATAATTGAGAATGGTAACTGTGATTTTTCCACTTATCAAATATGAGCAGAATATGATTTATTAATTGTTTAAAATTATCAGTCCCTTTTGCAAAATCAGTACACATTATAATTCTTAAATAAATGACTTCATGAGTAACTTTTTCTGTCAGTTGTAATAGGATCCCATGTGGCCCTACTACATTTGACTCTAAGGGAAAAAAAGACTGGTTTTATTTTTATTATCCTTAAGACCCGTTGGTTACAGCCAGTGCATCTATTGATTTTATGAACTCTTTTATAACCAAAGCAAGGTGGTTGAGCCACACCAAACAATCATCTTCATACCATGTTGTGTGTGGGTGTGCTTCTCCATAGATATACAGACAAGCTGATGCAAATTTATGGTATACATATTTATCAATAACTGATACTGCTATTACAAAAGGAGTGGGAAGATGTGGAATCATTATCTAGTTCCCCTGTGGGGTGAGAGAATATCTGAGAGGATTCCACTTGTAAACATTCTTGCTGAAGGGTTTTTGTATAACAATCAGATCCAACTAACAAATTCTGATGGTATATAATAACGTAAGACCTGATACAAGAAGGGTCAAAGAGTAGAATCAAATGCCTTATTAAAGTCTTAACGGTTAGGGCACCTGCATTCATATTTTCTTTGTAACAAATGCTCTGTAAGTTTAGCTATATTCTGATGCAATTTAAACTCTCCCCTCTTCCTATGATAAATCCTAGATGATTGTGTGGGATAATCTGCCGTATGATTTTACTTAATCTTATTGTCAGTGGTTTTGCAAAGCTTTTAAGATTTGTTTTCGATAGGTTTGTTGGACAATAATTGGCTGGTACTAGTTAGATCTTCTTAGGAATGAATGGCATTAAAATCTTAGCCTTGGTGAGTGATTGGGAAGGCTTTAACTGTTATAGCTTGCTGAAATAGGAAAAGAAGTGGAGGTCCTAGATGTGATTTAAATTCCTTATAAAAGTCAGAGTTCACTCCATCAAGGCCTGTAGTTTTGCCTTTGACTAGGCTATGACCGCTTTAACCTCCACCAGCATTATGGGGATTACATAAGGTTGCCATCCGGTTGATCACACTTTCATATGGGGGGAATTGCATCTATCCAGTCAAAGGACTGAGAATATGTTCTAACAGGATAGACCAGCACTTGCATAGTCATTTCTCAGGACCTGATTTATTTTATAGGGGTCTACCCATATTATCCCATTTTGGTTCTTAACAGCAAGTATAACAGAATTCTTATTGTGCTCCTTACATTTCCATGAAAGTAATTTATTGGAGGATATGACCACTGCCTAATTCTTACGGTGCTTCTTACATTTCCATGAAAGTAATTTATTGGTGGGTATGCCCGTTACCTAATTTTTCCAATGCAACTTAAATTTTCATGAAAGTATTTTATTGGAGGATATGCCTGTTGCCCAGTAAAAACATTTAAAATGCTCCCATTTTTCATGTATCTCTGGATATTTCAGTGTTCAATGTCCGTATGCACCACTAAGTTTCTCTTTATCTTATGACAAGCCCTCTTTACCCTAGGGCAGTAACTTAACAGTCCAGTCCACAGTCCCTCACCACACTATCTCAGTAGGCTAAGTCACTAAAAGCAGGAATAGAAATACTCCCAGAATTCCCCAAGAGAACCCCAAGCCTGGGAGCGACTAACTGGACTAAATCTTCCTCCAGGTCCCTCCACACTAACCAGTGCAGAGCACGCAGGCACCGTGTTGATTCTCTGACACATTCACATTCACTAAACAATGTCTGATATTCACACATACACACACTCTTTGGAAAGACTGACACAGATTTACCTGCTGTGATGTCCTTCTATTCTCATGTTGCAGTATTCATCACATATGTGGTTTACTCCTCTTGCTACCTGAATTTCCGGCCAGTATACAAAAGTTTTCAGTCACTGTATGGTGCTTGGGATATCTGACGTGGCTAGTGGAACATGGGCCATAACACTGACGTCTGCATGCACCGACCCCCAGAACTTCTCACCCGCCAGTTGAACATCAGGTGTTCTTGCCATCCTGGCTGTCAGATTTCGAGAAATCAGATAAGTGCCTCATTGGGGAACCTTTCAGTCATTTTATTTAATTCAATGCCTATTCATGTCATCCAGAAAGGGCAATTGCAAGTGCGGCTGTCAGAAACCCCACAAGGACACCCACAATCAGTGTCTCTTTTGTCTAGGTCAGTCGCACGACTACAAGGCCTGTTCCATTTGTCAGGCGTTTGTACCCAAAACTTTGCACAGCCATCTGCATACACTCGATCTATATCTAGAAAATCAACGAACAAAGCAAATAGCCTTAGGTATGGAGGTTTCCGCTGACACACCTACCGAGCTGCCAAAAAAGAAAGCCAAGAGTATCAGGCATACCACTACCTCTGCGCCTCATGTCCAACCGTCGGCCTGGTGGAGGATCTGGGCTCCACCACCTCAGATATAGCAAGTACCTCCTTGGAAGTCGCATGGAGGACACATCCATAGAGGCTTTTCTGACATCAGTTTCCGACATGGGGGGGGGGGACTAGTGATTCCGGGAGGTCCGTTGGATCCCTCCGGTTCCTTACAGTCACCTGATTCCAGGCCTTCATCCCTTCAGATGCCCGCCAGGCCTCTCAAGAGGAAGGAAAAAATGAAGCACATCTCATCTTCTCCTAAAAGCATGCCTGACTGCAGGACATGAGCCAAAATTTGTTTAATGCTTTCATGGCCTTATGGCCTACCACTATAGGGACTTCTACTATGCTTCCTCCTATTCTGAGCCCAAGACCTCAAACATCAGACCCATCCATGAGGGAAGAGGAGGAATTTTCTGAATCTTCATCTGAAGAATCACTCTCCTATACCTCTCAGCTTTCTTCTCCCTTGGGGTATGGCTCCCCAGAGGAAGAATCCATTGACCCTGACTCCCCAGCTGAAGATTTAACCTTTGGGGAAACCATTACCAAGTTGAAAGAACATTTTAAGTGGGAATCCTCTGAAATGACTGAGGTTCAAAAAAGGTATTATGACCTCATTCAGATGGATTCCCCAACCCCTACTGCTGTCCCTCCAATTCTGCCTGCCTTCCAGGATGTCTTCACTTCAGCATCCTTGAACCCTTATTCACAACCCTCTGCTCTACGCAGACCGGACAGATTTTATAAAGTCCCTGAAATTGCCAAGTACCTTGTAAAGTGTCCTTCAGCAGACCCTGCCACAATTTCCATGTCCATGGTTTAAGGCATCTAAACTTTTACCCACCACCACCATTCGTCCTGCTGACAAAGACAGCAAAACCATGGAGTGTCTAGGTAAGAAAATTTACACCTCTGCTACTCTGGCTTTCAGGGCTACTAACTACCAGACCCACATGGCTAAAAAAGAAGTTATGTCTTACCATAACATTCCATCTGTGTTGTTCATATTCTTCCATTCATCATTGATGGGTTTTGTTCTGAGCCCTCGGAACCGTATTGGCTTAATACCAAGCTCGCGTACACCAAAATCTCTCTAGCTAAGCTGCTACCCACAATGCCCTTCTCCCTGTTACCTCAGATCAAGTTTGCATAAGACATATAGAAGTAAGGCAGAGGCCATTTCTGCGCAAAAACAGTGAAAACACCACAAGGACCCATGAGATCCATCAGGAGCCTTTGGTGTGGGACGGAGGGTGGGATGTGATGAATGGAAGAAGATCAACAACACAGATGGAACATTATGGTAAGACATAACTTCTTTATCTGAAGTTGTTAATCTTCTTCCCATTCATCACTGATGGGACAGAATCCCAAGCTGAGAAACCTGGGTGGCCCTTTTGGAAGAACATTCCTGAGCACCATTGAGCCGAAGGCCGCTCTTCCCCTGGAGACCATATCTAACTTGTAATGTCTGATGAAAGTGTGAGGTTTAGACCAAACGGCTGCAGCACAAATGTCCATAGAAGCTCTGGAGTGAAAAGCAACAGATGTTGCTATAACTCTAGCTGAATGTACTTTGATATTGTGAGGTTTAGGCTCATTTGTACGTGAATATGAAAAAGCAGTACAATCTCTGAGCCACTTTGATAAAGTGACTTTTGACACAGCATATCCCATTTTTGGACCAGAGAAGGAAATGAAAAGTTAATCTGTCTTGCAGATAGATTTAGTCCTGTCTAAGTAAAAACGTACTTGCCTACGTACGTCCAATGAGTGTAGGCAGTATTCTCCTTTATTGGAATCGTTTGGGAAAAACACTAGGAGTTTGATGGATTGGTTCACAGAGAAATCAGAAATCACTTTGGGGAGAAAAGATGGATTAGTATGTAGTGATACTCTGTCTCTATGAAATATTAAGTACGGTTTCTTGATGCATAAGGCTTGTAATTCTGATATCCGTCTAGCTGAAGTGACAGCTACCAAAAATAGAGATTTCCATGATAGGAATTTGAGATCACATTTTGCAGCAGGCTCAAAAGGGGATGAGAGAGAGACTGTAGTACTAGGGAGAGATTCCATGCCTCTAATGGACGCCTGATTGGAGGTCTGCTGTGAAACACTCCTTTGAGAAAAGTCTTGCATAGGCGGGTGGAGATAAGTGTAGTGCCTTCTGATCCATTATGAAAATTGGAAATAGCTGCTAAATGAACTCGTATGGTAGAAGCTGATACTCCATTCTCAAAGAACTCAGAAAGGTATTGAAGTATAATAGAGACCCAAACTGAGAAGGGATCTAGCTTCTGTTCTTTAGACCAAAGAGCAAACCTTTTCCATTTATCTCTGTAAAGTTTTCTGGTGGATGGCTTATGGGAGGCCAGAATGATATCACAAATAGGTGAGGAAAGGGTTTTCTGCCTGGCGACTAACAGAAGTGGAGAAACCAAGCTGTCAGCTTGAGAGTGGACAGATTTGGGAGAGTCAACCCTTGGGGGTGAGAAATTAAGTCTGGACGAGTGCCCAGGATTCATGGAGGTTGTAACAGGTGAGGCCGGAGGAAGGGGAACCACACTTGACGAGGCCATAATGGGGCAGTAAGGATCACCTTGCATCTCAACCAAGTTGCTTTCTTTAAAAATAGGGGTATCACGGGAATTGGTGGATAAGCATAGAGGAGACCTGTGGGCCAATCGTGAGTCAGAGCATCTCTCGGGGACTCCCCCTCTGGGGGAAAGAGGGCAAAGAAGCTGTTGCATTTGTTGTTCGAAGGGGAGGCGAAAAGGTCGCAGCAAGGCTGGCCCTATTGGCTGAAAATTTCTGCTGTCACTTTTGGATCGAGAAACCACTCGTGTGGAAGGAGAATGCATCTGCTCAGCCTGTCTGCAATCACATTGGAACTCCCTGGGATATGCATTGCTATAAGAAAGTGGTCGGAAGCTATCGCCCAGTGCAAAATTCTCATGGCCTCTCGACACAGGGGGTAGGATTTGGTTCCTCGTTTGTTTTATGTACCAGACTACTGACATTGTCTGACTGAATCGCAATCATTCTAGATGAAAGGAGCAGATGTAATGCCTGCAACACTAACAACACCGCTCTTAATTCCAGAACATTGATATGCAGGTTGGCCTCTAAGCTCGACCACATGCCTTGGACTCTCTTCCCCTGAAAATGGCTCCCCCACCCTATCAGGGAAGCGTCGGTGGTCACAGTGGCATTGGGTTGAGGAGTCTGAAAAGGGCGACACCAAAGTTCTGCATCTGGTCTCATCCACCAGAGGAGATCTTGCTTGCAAGAGTTGGTTATGAGGATCTGTGAGTTTAGGGGGTGAAGATTAGCCAACCACTGAGACAATAGGAGCCATTGCAACAGTCTCATGTGTAACCTTACCAGAGAAACTATCAGAATGGCTGCAGCCATATACCCTAGAGCCTGGAGAACTGTCTTTGATGACACCTTTCTTTGACAGAGTATCACACATACTTGCAATCTTAATATCTGAAGCCTGTGAGCTGGTAGAGATACCAGGCATGTTCGAGTATCGAAAACTGCCCCTATAAATTCCAGCTGTTGGGTAGATTGTAAGTTGGATTTCTCCCAATGTACCGTGATGCCTAGAGACTCCGCTAGTGAGAGTGTGTAACAGAGGGCTATGGTCAGGAGATGCTTGGTGGGGGCAGAAAGGAGCCAATCATCTAACTATGGAGACTCCTGGAATCCTTGAAGTCTCAGATGAGCTGTCACCATTGCTAGACATTTCGCGAACACTCTGGGGGCCATTGAGAGACTGAATGGCAGGGCTCAGAACTGGTAATAATTGGCTCCTAGCCAGAAACAAAGGAGACTCCTGGAGCATTTGTCCATTTTGATGTGGTAATATGCATCCCGGAGGTCTATTCTGCACATCCAAACATCCTCCCTTGAGAATGGATTGAATAGTGACCATGTGGAATTTGGTTTGTACGACTGATTTGTTTAAATGGCTGAGATCCAGAATGGGTCTCCAGTCCCCGGTCTTTTTTGGCACCAAAAAGAATCTTGACCCGGATCCGCATTGGTCTGGAGGGACTGCTTGGATGACTTTTTTGACACAGCTTTCTTATCGCTAAAGCCACTTCTTCCCTTTGATTGGGTGGAACATTGGGAAAATGTTCATCGTGTTTCACTGTTGCAGTCATTACATTTGGGTAATCCGCTGGCAGGCTGCCCACAGTCGGCCTGAATTCCAAAGTCTTGGGTCCTGCATCAGTTGCTGTCTCCTCTTCCATGACGTCAGGTCTTCAGGGGTATAAAACATGCAGCTGACGCCATTTTCTCCAGTCTTTCTTGCCGTGCTGTGCGCGAAGCAGAAGCATTTTGCAAGTGCCGGTCGGCCAACTACTGAAATATTCGAGTTTGAGTTTCAGAACCGAAGTCTTCACTAAAGCTAAGTACCCCGTTGGGGAAACTTTTTTCTTGCTCCATACCGATGTCAGAAAAAGTTAATAATTGTATTACTTGTGGGAAGCAAATACCTCATAAGGATTTCCAATTCCTTAGAGGCCTCCTGCAGGGCCACAGTTATTGGATCTGTGATTAGAAGGCATGCCTGGTTAAGGGAACAAAATTTGCCTGATCGTGTTAAGCTAAATTGCTAGATGCACCTTTACAGCATGATACTCTGTTTGGTATTAAGGCAGAAGAGGTTTTAAAGAAAATGGAAGACAAAGCTAAGTCTATGCAAACTGTAAAAGACTTCTTACAAGTGCAGCCACCAAGATTCAGTAGACACTGGCCTACAAAAAATTGGTCCTTCCCTGTGTCAGACAGAGCTCAAAGGGGCAAATCCAGATGCCCTAAAGGTTCCAGATACCAGGTGCAAGATTCATACAGGTCAAAGCAATGGAGCACTTCTACCTCCAAATCTGGAGGAGATAAAGTGCAAGCCTACAAAAACAGTCCCAGTTACTTCCCTCTACCTGCACCAAGCACTTATTTTTTGGCAGCACCCTTAGGGGGAAAATTAGCACTTTTTTGCTCAAAATTGGCAGTTAATAACCCAGGACAAGTGGGTGCTAAACATAGTATCTCAGGGATACAGATTCCATTCCCATATGCTGCCAATGGCAAATGGTTGGCCAGATCTGCCAAAAAATCAGTGGGCAGAGGCACAGAAACAGGTTACGTCCCTCATGGATATGGGGGCCATTCAGCCAGTACCAGAACAGGAAAAAGGTCAAGGTTTTTACTCAAGACTGTTCTTGGTACCCAGAAAGGACAAGGCCTGGCGGCCAATACTGGATTTATCAATTTTGAACACATAACTGGACATTCCAAAATTCAAAATGCTGACTTTGCAGCCGCTTCTGCCCATGCTGGGCAAGAATGCTTGGCTGGTGACATTAGACCTAAAAGAGGCATACCTGCATGTCCCAATAAGACAATCGTGCAGAAGATACCTCAGATTCAAGGCTGGCTTAATGCATTACCAATTCTCTGCACTGCCCTTTGGCTTATCTACTGCACCCAGGGTCTTTACAAAGTGCCTGGCACCAGTAATTTCATTTTGCAGACAAAGAAGTATTCAAATATATCCTTACTTGGACGACTGTCTCATTCAAGCAGAGAACAAGGACATTCTTCTTCAACACCTGGCATTTGTGAAAAGGCTTCTAACATGCCTAGGGTACACAATAAATGAAAATAAATCACAACTGGTACCCTCTCAAAAGATAACATTCCTGGGTGCAAGCTTGAATACAACTGCCCAGATGGCTTACCTCACGCCAGACAAGCAAAGGCAACTGACTACTTACTTCAAACTGATGGCAACAAAAACCCAGTTATCTGCAAGACAAAATCCTTTGGGCTTAATGGCATCCTGCATCCTACTGATTCCATATGCAAGACTGCATATGAGGAGACTTCAATGGTACCTAAAAAGTTTAAGGAGTCAACATTGTCACAGTCTGGAAACAATTATTCCTCTCATTCCCTGCCTACAACAGGAGTTTCTATGGTGGGCAAAGGCATGTCACCAAAACATGAGACTGACCTTCACTCTACCCCCTGCCAGCCAAACCTTAACAACAGACGCATCAGATTATGCCTGGGGGGCCCATATGGTGGGAAGATGCATTCAGGGCATATGGACCCCAAAACAAATGCATCTACATATTAACCAGAAAGAGATACTAGCTGTTCAAAATGCCTTAACAGCCTTCAAGGACTTACTTCATCCAGGACAGTTACTGATAAAGATGTACAACACCACGGACATGTGGTATATAAACAAGCAGGGGGCACACACTCATACCCCCTTTGCAGATTAGCCATGACACTGTGGGACACAGCTTTGACTTACCAAATACATCTTCAAGCTCAGTTCGTGCCAGGAAAGCAAAATACTCTGGAAGACGATTTAAGCAGAAACCTTATGGATCCCCACGAGTGGAAAAGTACAGTTTTGTACCTACCATAAATGTAGATGTTCGAAGATCCACATTGCTGTGGATACTTTGGATGTACACAGGCAGTTGCGTTATTATTTGGACAGAACTAAAGGGTTCAGGCAGTCTCAGCAGTTGTTTGTTTCTTTTGCTTTGAGTTCTCAGGGCAAGCCTGTGTCAAAACAAACTATTTCTAAGTGGATTGGGTTTTGCATTGCTTTCTGTTATTCCCATCATGGCAAGGAGATTCCAGCTGGGATTAGGCCTCATTCCACTAGGGCTACTGCCACTTCAGCAGCTTTTTTGAGGGGAGTGGCAACCAAGGATATTTTGGAGGCAGCTACTTGGAGTTCTGTGCATACTTTCTCTAGGCATTATCACCTGCCACTTTACTCTAAGTCCAGGGCTGGTTTTGCCACTGCTGTTTTGCAGGGCATTTTGGCAGCTCCTGCTTCCTTGTAGTTAGCCATCCTCCCTTACCTCTGCTTTGGGATTCTACCCAAGTGTACCTACCATAAATGTAGATGTTCGAAGATCCACATTGCTGCAGTCCAATTTACCCTCCCTCCTTCCCCTCTGTAGTTAGAGGTGGTTGTGTGGGTTGGGTTGTACATATTGTGTATATTGCATATATTGTACATATAGTTAGTGCAAGGGTGGTTGGTTGGTTGTTTGCTGTCTTTTGGTTTAGACCTTTATTTTTAGGGTCTTCTGACATCTGGGGCAAGAAAAGACTGAGGATATGACGTCGGGCCTGCGCATTTGTACCCTGTCCTCCTGATGTTAGTCAAATGCGCCTGGACCGACGTCAGCCTTATACTTTGATATTCGGGCCGACCGAGGACAGCGGACTACCCAAGTGTAAGGACTGCAGCAATGTGAGATGAAGAACATCTAGATCCACAAGTCTTCAGCATAACAAAGAAATGTGGGAGCCTAGACATAGATCTATTTGCCTCTCCTCAAAATTATCAATTGAAAAGATTCTGCACAAGGACTTCTCACAGACAAGCATGGAAAGTGGACGCCCTATCCTTCAGTTGGAAAAACCTATCAGCTTACGCCTTTCCTCCTCTGCCTCTTCTTCCCAAGGCCCTACTAAAAGTCAGACAAGAGAAACCAAAGATGATACTAATTGCCCCGAACTGGCCCCACCAATACTGGTACCCAATCCTAAGGAACTTGTCTCAATACCCAGCTTGGGCCTTATCTCAAAGACCTCAACTACTATCCCAGCAAAACAATCAGATCCTGCACAATCAACTCCAGGCACTGAACCTGGCAGCATGGCTGATCATGTAGTTATACAAGCAACACCTCTCAGTAAAGCTGTGATGGGTGTCATTTTGGAAGCTAGAAGGCCTAGTACTAGAAAATTTTATGCTGATAAATGGAAGAGATTCTGTGCTTGGAATCAAGCACAAGGAACTGATACAGCAGAACCAAATATTCCTCAGATATTACAATACTTAACTGAGATGCTTGACAAAGGCCTATCTTTCTCATCAATTAAAATTCATGCCTCTGCCACTTCGGCTCATTACAATACAGAGCCACCAATCTTTTCTCATCCTTTAATAAAGCAGTATCTTAGACGAGCCAAAAATTTAAGGCCTCCTAGAAGATCACCAATACCTGCATGGGACCTCAATTATGTGTTGGAAAAGCTCACCCTGCCTCCATTTGAACCAGCTGCTACCTCTGATATAAAGTTCTTATCATGGAAAACAGCTCTGCTACTAGCAATTACTTCAGCAAGAAGAGTTTCAGAGCTACAGGCCCTCATGGCTGTAGAGCCTTTTATCATATTTTACCCAGACAGGGTGTCTCTGAGGACAATTCCTACATTTATGCCTAAGGTGGTTTCCAGTGGGCTCTTAACCAGACTATTCATCTGCCAACCTTTTATCCAAATCCGCAGAACAAGGGGGAGAGAATTCTGCATTCCTTGGATGTGCACAGACAGCTAAGATTCTACTTGAGCAGGACTAAAGCTCTAAAAAAAACTGAGCAATTACTAGTGGCATATGCTGCAGGATCAGAAGGAAAGGCTATTTCAAAGCAGATTATTTCAAAGTGGATAAGCCACTGCATTAATTTCTGCTACTTACACCATGGTAAACCTGTGCCCAAGGGCATTAGGTCTCATTCCACCAGAGCTGCAGCTACTTCAGCAGCCTTTCTCAGAGTAGTACCAACCAAAGACATTCTAGAGGTTGCTACTTGGAGTTTTTTCACACCTTTGTAAAGCATTATCATTTGCCTCTCTACTCTAAGTCCAAGGCAGGCTTTGCCACTGCAGTTTTGCAGGGCTTTATAGCCGCACCTAATGCTGTTTAGCTCCAGCCACCCAAC
Source organism: Protopterus annectens (assembly GCF_019279795.1). Taxonomy (NCBI): domain Eukaryota; kingdom Metazoa; phylum Chordata; order Ceratodontiformes; family Protopteridae; genus Protopterus; species Protopterus annectens. Next base: position 1,347,257,670 of record NC_056733.1, on the reverse strand, counting down.
CATAGCTTTGGGATTCTACCCAAATGTAATGACTGCAACAGTGAAACATGAAGAACATATTACAGTTGTGTACACTTACCATAAATGTAGATGTTCGAGTGTATTCACTGTTGCAGTCCAGGTTACCCTCCCGCCATCCCCCTTTCATTCTGGAGTTTATCTTTCCTTCTCTATCTTCTACAACCTATGTGGTGTATTTGCTTGTAGATGAAGGTAAAGTTTATATTGATGCATGTATTTATATATACATATTTTTTGCTACCTTTTTGGGGGCATCTGGGGCAAGAAAAACTAAAGAAAATGGCATTGGCTGCATGTTTTATACCCCTGATGACCTGACGTCATGGAAGAGGAGACAGCAACCAACACAGGACCCAAGACTTTGGAATTCAGACCGACTGGGGCAACCTGCCAGCAGATTACCCAAATGGAATGACTGCAACAGTGAATACACTCGAACATCTACATTTATCGTAAGTGCACACAACTGTACTGTTTTTCGAAGGTTTTGGACGGGAGGATAGAGAGATGTAGTAGCCTCTGGAGATTATTCTCTGCACCCATCAATTGTCTGAGATAGAGTGCCAGGCAGTTTGGTGCAGAGAAAAATGAGCCCCGACTGCTTCCAGAGGAAAGCAATCGGGCAATGCCTCAGGAGCGTTGATAAGACTGCCCAGCGAAAGAATCCCTGGAGTCTTGGTTTCGGGGACCCCCTCTGCCCCTAAAGGAGTGTCTTCCACCACTGGAACCCCCTCTGCCTCTAGGGGAATCCTCGCCACGTGTGTTACGGAAAGGACCTTGAGATTTCTTGTGCCAAATTTTCCCACTCCTCTGGTTCCTTGAAAAAGAACGTCGGGGCTTGGAAAAATGTAGGCCAATGGCAAAGTCTTTCTGTCCTGCTCGCACCTGGCCAGTATGTCCTTTACTTTAGAACCAAATAAGGAAGATGGTTCAATAGGGGTGTTCAAAAAGGAGGACTTGAAGGAGTCCGCGAGGTCACAGATGTGCATCCAGGCATGACGTCTCATGACTATGCCTGCACCCACAGCTCTAGCCGCCCCTTCAGTTGCGTGGGAGAGCAGCCTCATGGACAAATTGGAAATAGATTCAAGGGTGGCAAGTTGAGAGGCAACTTTTGTCCCATGCCCCATCAGAAACTTGACCTGCGAGGGCTCTAGAAAGTTCGGTAATCAAATCTCTTTGGAGCCTCGTGAAATGTGCTAAGTAGTTCAGGGACCTGACAGCAAAGGTTGCTGAAGCAAAAACTCGCTTCCCCAATCTGTCCACAGCCCAGAACTCTCTGTTGGGTGGGTGAACAGTAGGACTTTCTTCCGCTAGATCCTTTTAAGTGGCCACCGCCACCACCATAGCGTCAACTGGCAAACCTCTGGACCAGTGGGGGTGTTCTTCCGGGGGGGGGGATCTTATCTGGTCTCCAGGGAATGGCCTCAATAGAGTCAGGGTTCTGCCAAGCATGCTGCATGATGAGCTGGATTAACTCATTGGCAGGTGGGTCACCCAAGAGGTAGAAGGCCGAGAGAGAAAAGCCTGCAGGAAGATGGACTGCTCAAGGGTTAGAGGGCTTCCAGCCACCCCTCTGTTTTAATATTTCCAGGATGTCTCCGACGGAGACATTGTTAGGGCGTGACCATGGGGACCCCTCCCCGTCATCATAGTCTGTATCCTCTGTTAAAGACTCTTCAGGAGAGTCAATGTGCTTCCTCTTACATGCCTTTTTCCGATGAGGTTCCTCAGTGGGAATATCTGAGGAAGACTCGGAAGGATGGGCATCCCGAACTGGAATTTCCTGAGGCTTCTGCTCCCAGTGTCCCGGGGAGGTGGCTTGTGGTAACTGTAGCTCAGAGGGAGGAGGTGAAGTTCCGACATCAGAGGAGTGCTTCCCGAAGCAAGCACCCTCTCTATCATCCAGAAAGCAGGCCCACCCAAAGAGGAATGGGAGCCCAGAACCGAGAAGGACAACCTCTGAACCAGGGTCACACCCCACTCCATCGGACCCGCTCCCAGGGATGGAGCCTCAAACAGGATCAGGGCAGATGTTATCCCCTGATCCAAGGATGCAACCGATAAAACACTCGGAACCATGCTCTGGACCAAGGACTCTGCCCCCCCCAACCATGAGTCTGAGGAAAGGACGGTTCCGATGGAACCAAAAAAAAAAGGGGTGGCCTTGAAGCCTCAGTGACAGTCACTGTCAGCGCTGAGGAATGGATTTCCACAACGGACGTCGGAGCAATGGGCTTTGGAACTGACTGATCCAAATGAAGAGTATACATCGTAGTCCTGGGAGAGATAGACGCAAACCCCAAAGGGGAGTGAGTCTTAGGAATATTTGTTATCCCTCTGGCTGCCAATAGCTGATCCAACAGGTGCACCACATCAAATTAGGAAAGATTCCTGGTGGATCTCATGGAGACTCCTGAAGGGGAGTCGGGTCGGTCCAGAAAGGGGCTGTGCATCTGATCTAGGAACAGATCCAATGAAGGGGAGTACCGGGTCTGTGGTGTCTGAGCTATTGGCAACATAGTCTCTAATTTGGAGACAGGTAGTAAAGGAATCAGTGGAGTAGAAAAGGAGCTCAGTGCCGACAAGGCACTCAGAGTTGAAGTTATCAGTTCCAAAGGAATTGTGTGGGTCAAAACCGCCTTGGGTGCGGTAAAAGGCAAAATCGGTGCCATAGCTGTTGTCAAAGGCAGGGTCAGTGCCGGAAAGGTCAGTGCCGAAGGTGGCGCCAACATCAAAAAAATCCTGTAATGTCCATGGCTTCGGTCAATGTGGCAATTGGAGCAGAGCTCGGAATGGAAGCAGTAGTCGTAGTCAGAGCCGATGAAGCAATTCTATGCTCCGATGAAAATTTGTCGGCCTTATGTTTATGTGACTTGATCTTATCACCAGCTGGTGAAGAGGGATCAGAATGGGGACGTTTCTTGTCCTTCACTGGAGGAGTTGAGACCTCCGACACAGAAAGGACCTCTGAGGAAAGGAGAAACGAGAAGGCCTTTCAGAATCATAGGTTCATAGGTAGGTACTAGGCTGTTGTCCTAAGGGCCTACGTAAGCCTAGCCAACAAGGTTCCCTGGCTTATACCACCCAAGAAAGTTATTTTCCTGTGCCACTGTCAAATAGAGACACAGAAGTGATCCTCAGGGTGTATTTCCTATTTCCCATCCACTCATCAAGATTTTTCTTGAAGAGTGCTAATGAAGAACTTTGCTTGACTTAGATGGGTAGCCTGTTCCAGATTATGGGAAGTCTCTGGGACAGGAATATATCCCTCCAGCATGTCCTGTTTATTGTGGTGACAAGGTTTGGGTCCCTAGAGCGTGTAGCTCAGAGGGATTGGGATTTCTTTAGGTGTAGCATGTCCAAAGCTCTGGGTTTGACATAGCTTTATATGTTAGGCAGAGATCACCTCAGAGTAGGAGAAATGCTACTGAATAAAGCTGGAGTTTTTGAGATGGTCAGTATAGGGCATTTGTATGAGGCCAATAATCCTCTTTGTGAGGTACTTCTGTGGCCTTTCCAGCTGCTGCAGATGTCTTGTGAGGTACATTCCAAAAGGGGCGTTGTACTCTATAATGGGTCTAATGAGTGTCGAGTAGAGGGGAACAATGACCTCTTTTTTCCTAGATGAGAACCCTTTTATGATGACGTGTGCCACGTAGAAGGACTTCCTGACTACTATGGTGATATGACTATCAAAGGAGAGACTACTGTCCACCTGGGTCCCAAGGTCTCTTATTACACATTCGGTGTTAAGTAGATTGCTGCCTATGTGGTAGTTCATGGGTACAGAATTTTTACCAAAGGGGATGACTGCACTTTTTGGTATTGAGCTTGAGGCCATGGCTCTGGCATTTTCATTCAGCGTCTGCTGACTAAAACTTTGACAAATCTGGCAAGGAGGCTTAAAAGAGAGGTGAGAAACCCCCAGACAATAAACACAGTCGTTGTGAGAGTCGCTGTTTGGGAGTTTTCCATTGCAAGAGGTGCAATGTTTAAACCCCGAAGTGTCCATTTTTGTCAGACATTTCCATACACGCACATAAAAGTTTGCAAACTACTAATACCTAAAAGTCAGAAAGGAAGAAGAAAGGGAAAGAAGATGCCAATGATGGTATCAAGCGATACCACAAGGGTAAAGAGAGGTTGTACCAACGATGGTAAAAGAAATACCCAATGGGTAGAGCTAGTTAGATATATTAATAGTAAAACAGTGAAGAATAGGATAAAAGTTCAAAAATACACAAGTATCAAGAAAGTATAACACTTAGCTTGAGAGCTCGGTGAAACTCTGCTATATGGCTACGTGGCAAACGAGATCTGAGGTAACAGGGAGAAGGGCATTGTGGGTAGCAGCTTAGCTGAAGAGTTTTTGGTGTATGCGAGCTTGGTATTAGGCCGATACAGTTCCGAGGGCTTGGAACCAAACCCATCAGTGATGGATGGGAAGAAGATTAACAGCATCAGATTATGCCGTATCCCTCCTGGAGAAAGCATCCAAAGAATTGTCTGATTCACCAGATTTTGCTGCCAAAGCTTCACTGTCTTTCTCACCTCTCAGGTTACCAGGCACTCTATAAACTACAGTTACGATGCTGCTGAAGCCTCAGCAAGGTCAGCAGCATCACCATCTGCTTTGAGAAGATACTCCTGGCTATGCCTCCAGCCCATTCCGGATGACTTTAGGGCTAAACTGATTGATGCCTCTCTGGACAACACAGCTTTATTTGGTACAAAAGTGACTGATTTAAGTCACTACAGCAAAAGGGGAAGAGATACAGGATTTAAAACACCTGCTAGTCTCTCTTTCCCAAACTTCCAAAGTAACAACACAGCTAAAATTCAGTTTATTAGAAAACACTCTCACCCTGCTGCTCCCACAAGGTCTAGAAAAACAACCAGGAAGCAACCCCATCCTGCTAGAGCTTCTCCCTTCTCTAGCCAGGGGCTCCCTCTGTCGGCCCGTCTCTCTCACTGTCTTCTTGTGTGGACATCCATCACCTCAGACAAATAGGGCCTTTCAATCATTCAAAATGGGTACTTAATGACCTGGCTTATGCCCCCAAAGTAAAGGGGTATACCACAACCTCCAAAACAACAGCTATATCTATTACAGCCAGTACTAGGAAACCCTGCTGGATCAAGGCACCATTGAAACAGTGCCACTGGCAGCAAAATGGAGAGGTTATTACTCAGGGATTTTCTTAGTTCCAAGAAAAGACGGTCCTTGGAAACAATCCTGGAGCTCTCTCTTCTCAACCTCTTCCTTCACATTCCTACTTTCAGGATGTTGACCTTACCAACTCTTTTTCAACTGCTGCTTCCCCCTAGGATTCATGGCCACCTTAGATATAAAGGATGCCTACCTTCACATCCCCATAAAGCCCAGTTTCAGGAAATACCTGAGGTTCTCCATGGGCCCTTCTCACTTTCAATTATTTGCCTTGCCCTTTGGGCTCTCCACTGCACCCAGGGTATTCACCAAATGTCTGGCTCCAGTTATTGCCTTTTGCAGGACAAAAGGAATCCAGATATTCCCTTATCTGGATGACCTGCTTGTACAGACAGACTGGAAGGAGACTCTCCAGCAACATTTACTTACTACAATTTCTCTCCTACAGTCCCTGGGATTTCAGATCAACTTCCCAAAACCCCAACTGGAACCCTCTCAAGACAGTTTCTTCTTGGGGTTCAGGATTCGCACAGACCTCATGAAAGTCTACTTTCCCCACCAAAAGGTGGAAAGCGTGACAGAACACCTACTTCTGGTCCTTCAGACAACAGAACTGACAGCAAGGCAGTACCTCAGGCTCCTGGGCTACATGGCAGCCACTATCCCCATGTTACCATTAGCAAGACTGCATATGAGAAAGTTGCAATGGTACCTACGGTCAGTTTGGACTCAGCAATCACACCCCTTGGGGTACAGGGTTCCCCTTCTGCCCTGCCTCAAACTAGAAATCCAGTGGTGGTTGAAGCAAGTGAACCTCAATCCAGGTCTTCCCCTCCAACCACCTCAACCCAAACAGATCATGCACACAGATGCCTCAGACTTGGACTGGGGAGCAACTCTGGACCATCTGAAAATGCAGGAGCTGTGGTCAGAGCCACGTAAAAAGAACACAGCAATGTCTGAGAAATGAGGGCACAGGGACCACTAAAGATCTTTACAGACAATACCACAGTGCTGTGGTATCTCAACAAATAGGTGGGGGGAGGCAAATCTTACTTGCTTTGCAGACTAGCTCTCCTAATGTGGGAAATGGCCACCTCCCAGGGAGTTACCCTGCAGGTGGTCTACATTCCTTCAATACAGAACTCCCAGGCAGACTCTGTCTCAGCAGATCCATCACAAACAACCATGAATGGATGTGGCACAGGGATGTCTTCCTGGACCTGGTCCACTGGTGGGGTACACCTCAAATAGACCTGTTTGCCTCATCCATCAACAGGCAACTTCCTTCATTCTGCACCAGATTCCCACACCCACAGGCAATGGTAACAGATGCCATCTCAATCTCTTGGAAGGGAAGTTTCTAGTTTCTCTATGCATTTCCCCCTTACCTCTCATACAGAAGGTCCTGCTAAAGATCTAGCAGGACAGACCAAAACTCTTGTTGGTGACTTCCTATTGGCCAAGACAGCATTAGATCCCCCTACTACTACAACTATCAAAGGGCAATCACCACAAGTTACCTTTCAGAGTGGACCTTTTCACACAGCACAGGGGATCCCAAATACACCCACAATGGCAGTTGCTGCACCTCACCTTGTGGCTGACAGGATTCTGATACCCTTCAGACATCTTTACAATGAGGATGTACTTACTGTCCCACAGGAGGCCAGGAAACCAAATACAAAAAAAAATTTACATTTCAAAGTGGAAGAGATTTTCTACATGGTGTCTCAAAATACTGCTGGACCCACTTGTAAGCGAGACCCATCTAGTTCTGTCTTACTTATGTGGATTACTGCAGACAGGATTGGCCTACATTTCCTTTAAAACCCACGTCTGCCATTTCAGCATGCCTTCCTCTGGATTCCCCCTAGCGTCCAGACTACCAGCAAAGTTGTTTTTAAAGGGGTCCTCCACTTGTGACCCCCCCCCCAGGAAGCCATCTCCATCCCCATGCGACCTCAACTATGTTTTGGAAAAGCTTACGCTTCCTCCATTCAAGCCAGCAGACAAATATTCCTTAAAACACTGTACATGGAAAACTGTACTACTTGTGGCCTTGACCTCAGCCAGAAGAGTGTCAGAGCTGCAAGCCCTCATGGCTATTCTACTTTTTCTGGTATTCCACACTGACAGGGTTACTCTTAGAACTAACCCTTCCTTCATGCCCAGAGTGGTGAGTGACATTTCCCTAAATCAAGCCATCCACCTTCTTACCTTCTCCCCTAACCCACAGGGGCGCAGTAAGAGAGTACTCCATTCCCTGGATGTGCAGAGACAACTCAGATTTTATCTGCACAAAACCAAATCCATCAGACAGGCAGATCAACTCTTTGTCTCCTTCCATCTCAGGGCCCTAGGGAAGGCAGTAACCAAACAAAATATTTCAACCTGGATTTCCAAAGCTATCACCTTCTGCTACATATTCCATGGGAAATCCCTGCAGGGTACTATTAAAGCACACTCCACCAGGGCTATGGCCTCCTCAGGAGCCTTCTTCAGGGGTTTGGATACCTCTACCATTCTTGAAGCAGCCATTTGGTCATCAGTGCACACCTTCACTAAACACTACAAGTTAGATTGTTTCCAGAGCCAGAGCAGATTTTGCCAGGGCTATCCTTCATGGATTCCTGGAGACTGCCTCTAAACCACCACCCTCTTCCTCACAGTGAGCTTTGGCACTCACTCATATGTGATGAATACTGCAACATGCAAATAAAATGACATAGAAAAGTTGTGTAAAATCTTACCGTAACCATAGATGTCCTTCTCTTCCATGTTGCAGTATTCCTTCCCACCCTCCTTCTCATCCTGTTATGCTGCATTTCTCTTTCTGGATGGCACAGGACTGATATTTTCCCTTCCTAGGACTGGTTCTGACTGGAGCTTACAGTTCTGAGGGTCAGTGAATGCTAACGTCACTTTTATGGCCCACGTTCCACTAGCCATGTCAGACATCCTACACACCATACATTGACTGAAAACTTTTGTATACTGGCCGGACGGTCGGGTAGCAATAGGACTAAACCCCATATATGATGAGTAATGCAACATGGAAGAGAGGGACATCTATGGTTAAGGTAAGATTTTACACAACTTTTCTTTCCTTTGCCCAAATTACAAGGTAACAGCTGCCACCAGTCAAATACCACAATACCCTTTAAGGAGGGGTGTTCATTTATATTGGGTAAAATAGACATTGATACAAGTGGTAGCATGTATCCCAAGCAGTAAGACTTTTCAAAGTGGCCCTGGTGTTATCACAGTAAGCATAAACACTCTCAAGTTATTAAAAATATTCACTAAATAACCAGCCACAATGAGAATTAGTAAAACATTTAATAATAAATAAAATTATTTAAAACATGTAAGTACTGAATAACTAATTCCAATAAACAGTTTCACACACTGGAAATATGAAAATAATGCTGTAGGATAGATCTCACACTGATTTTAGAAAACCTCTAACTAACTGTAGTTCCCTGACTATCTGAAGATTAACTGTCCCTATCTAGTCTAAAGAACTCAGAAAAGCAAGATTATACTCTTTAATACTGCAAGGCAAGATGAGTTGGGAGGGTGGCCTAATGGTTAAGGCGTTTTCCTTGCAAACACAATGTACAGGGTTTGAATCTCACAGGGGATAATTGGCTAGGCTTAAAATGGCTCGCAAGGGCAATTAGCCTAGTACTAATCTATGAACCTATGAACCTAGGAATTATGTCCACACTCCAGGCTGTTGTCTGTCCTCAGTGACTGGAACAACTACTCTGGAAACAACTGGACTACTACTGCTGAACAGCTCTGGAAAACAACTACTGAACAACTGACTCATAACCTGCTTTTATAGCAGATTTTTTTTAAGTAACAGGAAGGTGCTATGAGAATTCTACTGTCCCATATCAGACTTTTTTTTAAAGTAAACAAACAGCTGTAGTAAAAAATTCTATTCTCCCAGCCCTGGCACACAATGACATCACATCTAGGTCAGCTGACTCTGGTACAATATACATTCAAAATTCTCTTAAAAAAAACACGTACATTTGGTTAGCCAGAACAACACTGTTTTGACATTCAAACATTTTGCATAAATCAGAATGATAATTAAAAGACATACACTTATTTGTAAAATCATGGCAAGTCATGCTGGCATATGCAACACAGGGTTATTTACAATTATTTACAACTATTTACAAAACTTCAGCCAGTCATGCTAGCACAGATACCAATATCTAATAGCCTCACATATCTACCTTACTGAGCTCTTTTGACAAATAGTCTATTTTTGTTGCTTGAGCTGCTTTCTTACACCTATATGGCTCCTTAGCCCATGACTGGCATTTACTTTTGAATAATCTGCACCTAGTAAAAATGTTTAATGATTGGGCAGTGCATTCCTTACAAAATGTAGTAATATTAGAGACATTTGAAAAGTGTGACAGTAAAGCCTAACTATTGTCCTGATGTTTTAACAATAAAGGGTCAAATTTTCAAATGCTGGGGTATTACAAGATACCTTTAAGAAAAAAAAACTGCAATATGGTTATAGCATGGCCCATGTGACATTATAATAGATTCAGTTACACAAGGAGTAGAGTTTTTGATGACCAGACAACATTATAACCATTTAGCTATCCCCAGTGAATAAACTTTGTAATCACATATTATAAGGGTGATTATCCTTCAAATATCCATCAACTGCAGGTCCTCAATAGTGTTTTCTAGTGTTTTAGTATATTTTGGAAGGAGTTGCAAAAACTGAATCTATATTAGTATGGATTTGTCCCTATATATTTTGGAAGGAGTCACAAAAACTGAATCTGTATTACCATGGAATTGCCCCCATAACCCCCTCTCCCCAAAAATTATAACTAACCCTTCCTTCATGCCCAGAGTGGTGAGTGACCTTTCCCTAAATCAAGCCATCCACCTTCTTACCTTCTCCCCTAACCCACAGGGGGGCAGTGGGTGTGTGTGTGTGTGTGTTATACAGCACAGGATGACTGGAAAATGTCTCTAATCATTTCTGCTGGGACATTCAAGTGGGTAGGGGTCATCTTCATTCAGCCCATAGTAGTTAGCCAAAATCTGATTACCATATATGGTATTTAACTTTACTACCATCAATCTTTCCTCAGTACCTGTTGGGACTCTCCAAGGTAGGTCCTTCCTGATAGTTCTTTGCATTCCTTTCTATTTCAGCAAAACTAGCTTTGCTCTACTTTTCCTTATTTTTGTTTCTTGTAAGAAGATTATCCTAGAGTCACATGTCTCTAATATTTATTTATTGACATTTGTTGACAGGGAAAGTCCACTGGGCTTGGGACCCATTTTCAGTGGAAGCCCGGGGAGAAAAGCTCCATGTTACATGAAAATCATTACATTAATTTGTAAGGAAACAATTACTTATAAAGCAAGTGAAATAATATAGAAAACTATCTAAACAACACTTATGTTGTAAAAAGGCACAATACAGTAACAATGTAAGATTAGTATATAGGAAAATTAAACAGAAATATTAACAATACAGCTCAAATTAAACAGTTAGAAATATTTAACAATACAGCTCAATTTTTTTTGGGGGGGCGGGAGTATGAAAAGGGAAAGGTAAATGTAGTGGGAAGGTAGAATTAGAGAGTTAAACTTAAAGGTAGGATAAATATAGTTAGAATCTTATAGCTAGGTGGTGGGAATATATAGATTGTAAGGAAACAATTACTTATAAAGCAAGTGAAATAATATAGAAAACTATCTAAACAACACTTATGTTGTAAAAAGACACAATACAGTAACAATGGAAGATTAGCATATAAATATTAACAATACAGCTCAAATTAAACAGAAATATTTAACAATACAGCTCATTTTTTGGGGGGGGAAGGGAAAGGTAAGTGTAGTGAGAAGGTAGAATTAGAGAGTTAAACTTAAAGGTAGGATAGATATAGCTAGAATCTTATAGCTAGGTGGTGGGAATATGTAGATTATAGGTGGCATGTATTTTAATGGTAGTATTAAATGTAGAAAGTGACAGAAGAGAAAATGTGTTAAGATAGTTGTATAGATGTGTGGAGTAGGATAATAAAGATTAGGGATAACTCATATGGTGTAACAGTACGACATATACACAAGTATATTTGCTATGTGAAACAGTTTTGCTAGATTAAGGAGGCTGTGGATATATGTTGCATGTGCAGCTGGGGTTATCAGTGAGATGTTGTTTTAGTTTTCTTTTAAAGGAAATTATGTTGTCTAATTCAGTAACTGATGATGGGAGGGCATTCCACAGCTTAGTTATGGAATGGGAATAGAGGCAGCTACCTGCTCTTTTACTAGGTTTTGATACTTTAAGTAGATGTTTGTTGTTAAAGAGCATAGATTTTTGGATGGGACATAAGGTTCAATGATATTTTTCAGGGAAGGGCAAAACTCGGGTTTATAAATGAGTTTATGGGCAAAGTTAAGTTGTGTTTAATGTAGGTAATACGCAAATTCTAACCAGTTTATTTCTATAGTGGTCTGGCGATGGTGGGTGCGATCAGGTTAGGCTGGTGCGAATTTTGCAATCTTATAATAATATGACTACAGTTTGTGTTGCAAAGAGTTGTGGGGATTGGTGAAGATAGGAGACTCATAGAGTAAAGCTGGAAGGAGAAGACTTTTTGAAAGTTTTATTTGGATGGATTTGTCTAAGTATTGTTTGTTTCTGTAAAGTTTGCCTAATTTGAAGTGAGTCTTTTTTATTGCATTATTAATATGCAAGTCAAAGCTAAGTTCGCTGTGAATAGTATTTCCAAGCAGTTTGGCCTGATTTACTAACTCTGTTTGGGTTTTGTTTATGGAGAGTATAGTAAAGTCTGTGGAAACAGGTTTAGATGCAAAGATGAGAAGTTTAGATTTACTAGGGTTAAGTAATAGCTATGATTGGTTTAGCCAGAGTTCTATGGATGTAAAGGCTTTTTGTGTTAACTTTTGGAGGTCAGAGAAGTTATTGGAGGTATAGATTACGGTTGAATCGTTTGCATAGTGTATGGTAGTGCAGTCAGAGGGAACTTTATGTAGGTCACTTATAAAAATGTTGAATAGTAGGGGTCCTAAGATTGACCCCTGGGGCACCTCTGATACTGCTTTCCTTTAAATGCACTACATTCTACAACACAAACTGAATTTCCTGACCCTTTATATTGTGGAAAACCTTTGCACTGATACTCCCATCACTGCTCACATTAATCAATTCATTATGTTTTCAACTCATTATGTTTTAGCATTTTAGTAGTATTTCTAAACAGTAATAAAATTAGCTGAATACAAACAACTTAAGATTAACCAACCTTTGCTAATAAACTATGAACCAGGACATCAAAAGCATCCTAGTCATTGCCCTGTTAGGCTTCCAGAGGTTACAGAAGTAACATATGGGTTACTATTGTAGTATATCACCCTAATCTCAGCATTGGTGGATGTAATCATTATAGTAGCATCTTGACAATGCAATTTTAGCAATAGACAGCATTCTTCCTCATCCTTGAGCTAAGTACAGTAGTAAATTAGGTGACAGGCAAATTACCATCTGAGGGAGATAGGAACTTTCATTGCTTTTTTGTGAACCCGTCAGTCTTCATTTCCTATGTATTTTTTACCCTGTCTCTCATGATTGTTTAAAATTACTAACCTCATCAATGGATATCTCAGGGATAAAAAAGCCTACATCTTCTGACCCATTGTCTGCACTCATTTTAGACAAAGATTCAAATCTATTTTTTGAGTCACTAGGGCATGGGTAACCTATGCGTTCCCATGATGTACTAGACTGCTTAATATTTCCATCTTGCTGTCTTCCTCCTTTTCTTTTTTGTGGGGATTGCTTCCAGGGAGAGTTTGAGGCTGATATGTCTCTTTTTTGTACTGTAGGATCCTTTGTATGACTTCAGGATATGACTGCTAATCACTTATTTTTCATTACTAAACAAATGTTTCGAATTCCTGATTAGTATCAAAGTTGTACTGCCTTAGCTGCTTGCTTAACCCATAATGTTGCAGAAAACTGGACACTTATTTTATAACCCTGGTATCGCATTTGACAGAGGTATGGGAACCATCTATTTCCTCTTTTGGTAATGCTCTGAGCTGTAATCTGGTGTAATCTCTACAGGATAGCCATGCACTCCTCATGAAGTACCCTAATCTCCTCTCATATTTTAAGATTACTTCATGATCATTGTAGTCCAAACACTTAAAGATGAAGTGTCTGAACTGGCATGAATTAATATTCCAGTCATTAATGTGATGCGCTTTGTGTATTTCGGGTGGCATGGACAAACTTACCAAAGTCTTTAATTATAAAGGCCATGGGTCAGGAGTCTATACTCCTTCTGGTAACCCTATAATGTGGAAGTTGTTTCATCTGAACCTATTTTAGGTACCTCAAGTTTAAATTCAAGTTTTTCAGTGTTATCCTGAATATCCTGTACCAAACATGAGTGCTGAGAGGACAATGCTTTCACATCTCCAAAGTCTGACTGTTGTAGGGCCAACTTAATTTCATGAGCTTTAGAGATATTTTTTCTATGCTTCTCATCCACTGCTGTAGACTTTAGCAATGTAGTCATCGAGTCCAGCATGGCCCAAATGGCTTGAGTTCTTTCATAACAGTGTTTAATGCAGTCTCCATGTTGACAGCCGCTTCTGTCCACCTTGAGCATGAGTCAAGTCTTAACTGACGAAAATGCAGCAATTTTAAGACAAGGTAATAAAAACAAAGAAACTAGTGGTGACAAGGTAATAAAAACAAAGAAACTAGTGGTGACAAGGTAATAAAAACAAAGAAACTAGTGGTGACAAGGTAATAAAAACAAAGAAACTAGTGGTCTTAAAACTTCGTCGATGAACTCAGTCACAATAATTTCCAAACAACATGAAACCCTGGTAGTGTCCCAAAGCAACAAGCATTTATTTATCACACACTCTTTCTCTCTCGGATGGACTTCTGATAACTGTGAACCTTCTCTGCTAGATTTTGGAATTTCTGATCAGGATCTGCCTCCTGTTTACACCCAGTCTCAAGAGACTCACTTATTTCCTTAGTGGTGTCCTGTTTTTCTTTGTTGTGTTTGCTAAGCAAGTCTATTAGTTTGAAGCTAGCTTCCTTGAGAATATCAGCCCATTCCTTGCTAGTTCTTCATGCACATTGTTCCACATTAACTTTTTATTAAGTCTCAGTCCCCTTGGTAATCTTCTTTTATCTCTACCCTGTTCCCAATATATTTGCTCCCAGAATGGACCTTGTAGCAGTTTTAGTTGCTTTTCTAACTTTGCAAAATTATCAAAGTACATATTCACATAATAATGTGGGTTGTCATCTGTAGTAATGTTGAGGCGCTGACCTTCATCATCCCATACTGGTACAGTCATTAGGTCTCAAAGATGTGTATTCTCCATGCTGAGAAAAGTCAAAGAAGTGGATTCCTAATGCCAGAGCAAATCCTTGGGCGCAAAACCTAAGATCACAAACATAAAAAATGAACAAGCACAGCAATCTGTCTATTTCCAACCTCACCACCGCGAGTGTTGAGGAACAAAATTAAAAAAAAAAAAAAGATAAAGAAACTAGTGGTCTTAAAACTTCATTGACTTTTTTCAGAATGGGGAAACCTAAAGTCAAGATTTGTATAGTGGAACACTTATGTGACATTAGAAACAGAAATTTAACAATCTTATAGCACAACACTTCATCATGGTTTAGACTGTTTTTTTCTTTAGTGTACTAGTACAGCCATTTCTTCTTGAGGGGGGTAATTTTATTCAAAAATTAAACGTATTAGAAAATAAAATGATTAGAAATTTTGGAACATTGTACCCTAGGGGACTTAATTTAGAAATTGTTTGGTAAAAGGAATGTTTTTTAGTGATGGAAATTATTTGATACATTAAAAAAGTCAAATTAAGTTAAATTAATTCTAATTGTATAATTGAATAGTTGTTTTTGCAAATGGGCATTTATCCTGTATTTATATCAGATTGTATAACTATTGAATTATCCCGAGAAGGCAAATGGCTGAAGTACCAGATCAGTATTAAACTGGTGGTGTTTGAACAGCTCAACCTTTTTTTGTTTTTTGTGGTCTCTCAGTAATCCTTACACCAGTCTTTACAGCTCTGCATTTTTTTATCCTAACCGAATAAGTGAGGATGATTTGCCATACTATGGCTGCACACAGACAGTTTAGATATTATGCTAATAAAAAGATTAGAGCAATCTGACTAGATCCTTTATATCTTTTGTGCCACGAGCTCAAGAAGGGATCAGCAGTCAAACTTTCCGCCTTCAAATGGCTAAAAAGCTAAATCACATTTTATGACAGTCATTGGAAAACGCAGGAAAGGGCAGGGCACATAGCAGAAGGGGAGGTGCAACCATCTTCAAGAATGTCACATCTCAGAATATTTGTGAGTCTGCTACTTTTACTTTAATTCAGACATTTAAAGCATCGCACATAGCCCTCCACTCATGCTGGGGGTCCGAGACCTTTGTTGCTTAGTAATTTCCTAATCATTTATTAATGCAACAATGATCCTTATACTTAACATAGCACAGTTGTGTGAGGATACTTAACCTTCAATGTTAAAGCTGAAGGATCGTATTGCATTAGGAGCTTCTACTCTCCATCCTTCAATTTTTTCCCTGAAAAGCATTTTTTTGGATTAGGTATTACTTGCAATCATAGTACCAGAAGGTTAACTTATTCTTGTATATAGCTTGCTTATATTTCTAATGCTGTTTGAACATTTTCTTCTAGTCATAGGTGCTTGGGTGTGTTTTGAGATTTGTGTACTGGGTGAGGAGATGCATTAGTTCTTCCTTCTTCTGTATCTCTTAAGTATCTCTCTGTGTTAACAGGGCTGTGGAATAAAAGTACACTTGTTGGTGACCAACTCCAAAAAAATAACCAAAGATGGTATGGATCACACTGCTACTTCACCCAAGCTAATGCTCACATCGAACTATGAAAGGTAATCCCCACATCCAGAGTAATGGATGTCCAGCTGTTCCTCAGTTCAGGCAGGAAGACTTTTACCTGTCTGCCTTTATAGCTAATTTATTTATGAATGCACTGCAGTAACCTGTTATTACTGTCTTCTGATTGTGATATCATTCCCTTTATAACTGAAAATCATCATGGCTTCCTGTGAGTATTAACACTTTGAATTCTGCTATCCCAACATCTGGGGCTGTGGTGAGTACCCTAGCATAACTGTGCATTCTGAACTCTTCACTGACGTAAGGCCATAATGCAGAAAAGCTCACAAGAAGGTAACACACACAGTATGAAGCTTGTTCTGTGACAACAGGTTGAAGAATTTGAAAAAATATTATCAGGTACAAATTGAGGAGACAGAAAGAAAGATATGTGGTGGAGATGTACACCTGCCTTACTTGTTGGATCATGTTATCTGATAAACTCTTTCAGCAACAAAAAATGCACTAAGTCTCAAATGCATGATATACTTTGAAGTGAAGGTATTTCTGATGAAAAATTCACAGAAAGTGAACATCCCTAAAATAATCAATCACAGTTGTAAGAAGAGCTTCAAGGCAGCTCTAAACAATACAGGAAAATATGGATAAAGGCAACACCTGGAAGAGCATAAGGTAAATGTATATGTTCAGATGCACAGACTAGGTGGGATATTCAAAAGCCTTTATTTGATCACTAAACACTGAATCAAACTTGGTCTCTATGGAATCATATTTTCTTTATTAGTGGCAGTTTGCCCTATGATTATCTAATGCATTCTTGTATTGTCAGAGTATGTGTTTTCCCCTCACCATTCTCAAAAGTCTGTTCTGTGCATTCTCTACCCTTTAAGTAATGTTCTATTAAGCCTAGCTCTACCAGATAGCAATAATTAAAAAAAAAAAAAGTAGATGGTTACGGAAAAAGGGGTGGGGATCAAATAAGGGTAATGAAGAGAGAAACTGAACACAATAATGAAAGTAAGATATTTGTAATTTTATGACAATAAGAGAATAAAATTGAAAATTGTACACTGTATAAAGTATAAATATGCAAGTTTTTAAAGGAAGAACCCCTACTCATTTTGATAGGTACTATGGGATATTTTGGATCCACCTGAGCTACCACCAACTCAAGCAGATGAGGCCTTGGTTTAGTATCTCATCTGAAGGACGACATACTCAAGAGTGCAAGAAATCCTGACTCTGACTGTTACTATAGTTAATCATAGAAATGTCACATTAAATATTATGGAGTTGACATTTTATTAATACAGATTTTTTTTTTAAATGCAGGCATACCTCTTGACTGTACAGATTTTCACAGAATGACCAGATTTTGCCGCATATTTTTGGTCTGTTTTTCAAAAAAATTGTGGGTTTCTGGCAAATCATTAAAGACTGAAGTTAGAAAATGATGACAGAGATAGATTTGAGTTTTACACTTTATACCCTTCAAAAATTCATGCCAATGTGAAGCCTGTTGTGTTATCAACTTTCTAAGTTTGTAAGGCAATATTAAAAACTTGTCCCTATTTTTAGGCCTTTGTCCAGATTTCTTCCTCTAAGAGGATGAGAGGTATGAATGCAAGCAAACAAGTGGAGCTGCTCAAAAAAAAAAAAAACATATTACAGCACATTTTTCAACAACTAGTTCTGAGAAAAGTATGACAGTATGCATTATTAATATAACATGGGCACCATATCGGTAATGATGGTTGTTAGTTCCTGTCTTGATTGCTTAGATGATATAGGGCATGAGGTCTTACTAGATTACTATTTTTGTGTATATATATATATATATATATTATATATATATATATATATATATATAATCTTGGTTGTTATTTTGTTTCATTGTATTTTATATGTGTATTACTGTTTGTTGTCGAGGAAGTTGAACAACTGTATTGCCTATTGTAGCAGAAGTTGAAAAGCTATAAGCGTTGGGAAAATTACAATCATTCTTTCAGAAGGAAAATGCACATGAAGTAAACTAAGTTCTATCAAAGCTGCACTGAAGTAAGAAAATATATGCAATTCTTTAAAACATAAAAAGAATGCGCATTGTACTTGGCTTTTAAAAATATGCGATATTTAAAAGAAGTGTGTGAGCTTATAAAAACCTTGAATATTTTCTGCTGTGGGAATGTACTGCAATTTGAAAGTGAAACATGTCTACAGTTTCTGAAGCATAAAGCGTCTTGAAGATGCTGCTCTGTGTCAAAGGACATTACCTTATTTGCCACCCCCCCACCCCCCACCCCCGGATGTTGGCAGAGATATGCAATGTACACTATAGCATATATACAATCTGAAAGGCAGGTAGCAAAAAACTCTCAAACAAACAAACAAAAAACTTGTTTTTCTGCATTCTTTAATTTGTAAAGCAGCCTCCGTTTCTGTCCAATACTCATGAAGTAGTTGAGCACTGTAACTATTAAAAATAAGTATTACACTTCAGAGTTACACCAACTATAATTACCAGTCACATTAAAAGCTGTAGAATATTGCTGTGGACAGGTGTTTGTTTCCCACACTTCTTTTGTTAAACTAAGTGCTGAGGGAGGGGGACTAATTAAGTGATACCGACTGATCTAGTTTCTGAGCTTTGGGAGTAAAGGGGAGGGGGTGCAGCAGCAAAAGGTACACCAGTGCTGAAGAATTGCAAATCGACATTGAACCAGATACTGTATGCTGCGGGGGGGGGGGGGGGGGGGGCAATATTGTCATTTTTATTGTCTGCAACAGTTTAGCAGACCAAACCAAATAATTTAAATGCAGTTTCAAGGACATAGTCCAAGCCTTTACTTTATGATTGTGGTATTAGCTGGTTTATTGATATACTCCCTTTGAGCATTGGTGGTCGAGTAAGGGAATCCAAGAATGGAATTCAGAAACTGAGTCTGTTGGATTCTTTGAGTTGTGATGCCTGCTTCTGTAATTTGTTTCTTCTTTCTGTATATTCCGGTTTCCTGGAAGCTTGTAGCATTCTTTTTTTTGTGTGTGTGCGCGTGTGTGTTGCAGTCCTTAAACAGTATCTAGATCTTAATGAATAAATGGAAAGAAAAATAAACTCTATCCTGATTATGAAGTAAACACCACTGTTCACCCACAACCGGCAGGTCAGACATTCTTAGAAAAAAATCAGGCAGAAAAGAGGACAAAGCCTTCAGCAATCTTTTTGGACCACCTGATTCATCCAGCAGTACAGATGTTAATGTATTTTCCTCTCTTTCTCTGTGAGTTCACATCAGAGAGTAAAAAAAAAAAAATGGGTGAGTTAACCTGTATTGATTGTGAGCAGAACTGAATGGAACTGCTACTCTTGTTATGAAGACTAATTAAGTAAAATTGTGCAGGGGTAATCTGTTACTTAACCCTTGGTTACCATTTATTTTAATGTTAGCCTCTTCAGGCAGTTATTAGTATTGGCTATTAAAATGATAGAAAAACATGACATTTAACTCTTACCAATGCAGACTTTACTTTTCTTATTCTGCTAGGCATCTAATCGGTATTTGTGTATGATTTACCCAATTTTCTTTACAAAAACCTACTTTTGTTTTAAGCACAATGACCTTTTAGAGTACACAGCTTGACATCAGCATCTCCTTTTTAAAAGTCTGAAGATGTGTTCTTGCCTTTGCTGCCTTTCAGTCTGGGTAGAAATGAATAGTGCCTTATTAACACCCTTACATCCTGAAGCCAAGCATTGTTTTAACTTCTGAGCCAAAGTATTTTGCAGGTAATTTTAAACTAAGTTTACTTCAAAATTAATGCTTAGTGATGGTCTAGTGAAAAGAATGTAAATATCACTGCACCCTCACATTACAGTCTGCACTACCAAGCCTGCAAAGCAATACTATTCACTGTTGGTAGGATGAAGGTTTGATGCCTGCTGGTTCTGCAGAGGTTAATATAAAAATGTACTGTGAACAAGTGATGTTTTTTTAGTGTAATAAGATTCAGTGGAATATTACTTTGGTGAAACAAATGCTATCAATTAGTTCTCTGGCTTGCTTTAGTGCTGATATTCTCTGTGTGGGGTCTGCTTGTACTCACTATGGACATCTAGATCTTGACTTTGGGACAGTTTTCCTCCAACATCTCAAAGACATGATAGATTGCATGCATGCGTGTATGGGTGTGTGTGTGTGTGTGTGTGTGTGTGTGTGTGTGTGTGTGTGTGTGTGTGTGTTTCAATTAAGTAACAAATTATGTTCCGTAAGAATATTATTTTTCTACAAACTAATTTTGACAAGGATGTATTATACATGTTCTATTTTATCCTCCGCCTCCTTTTTTTGTTATACATATTCCAGGTTAGAAAAACTTGTCATTATACTAATTTCTGTACTATCGCTTCATATGTTACTGTGCTTCAAGGGTCTGCTTGCTACATAAGGTTTAGGGTGTATCAAAACAAGAGCAAAACAGCTCATCCCAGTAGTGAAAAATGAAACGTGTCAGTGTTGTGCTAAAAAGTACATTTGTCTGGTGGTTGTGTGCACTATGTAGATGGTACCTGGCCAGTTGCAAATGTTCTTCAAGGTTTCAATGGCTGACATATAAAGATTGGATAATAGTGTATGCAAAAGACTTTTTATAAATGCACAGTGCTTATGGCTTAGACAGGAAAATTGACTGCTTGTTGCAAAAAGTTTAGACTGTTAAACTTGATCCTTGAGTGGAGTAGGGCTTGTTTTTGTGAATAGTTTAGGTTTCCTTCCAGCTAAACTGGAAGGGAATTGCTTGTTGGGAATGGCTTATGTTATAATTAAGTGAACCAAAACTAGAGCAGTAACCACCTGTTTGTAGTCAAATATTAAACATTTGCCACTGTTGTGCCAGGAAGTGCTGTAGTGGGGGTTTGTAGCTTGAGTATGTGGTGCAACGGGCAGTTGGCAGGGATTACAACCCAGTCTGGTACCTCACATGCAGCTGATGTTTTGTCTAGGTTAGAGTGAGTGACAAACAATGGAGAAGACCATATGGATTAATTTTTTTGTTGTAGTGTGTATTTTATATGCTGTGTTTGCCACAGAATGAAAGAGAGATGCTTATAGCAAAATGCTTAGCTTGCTGTATTACAGTTTGGACTGGAAGAGGGTAGTTTGTTAATGATTTACATTGTCAGTGTTTTGAGTTACAAAGGAAGGAAACTATTTGCTGTGAATGGTTTAGATTGTCAACACTGAGTGAATCAAAACCAGAGCACCAAACATCACCTCCATTAGTCAAAGGAGGAGTAAAGTCTGCCAGTGAGCTATGTTATGTGCAGTTCTTAGTATAAGTGGACCTTTGTAGGACTGGTTATCTTGGTGTGGTACAGGGGCTTGTCACAGTGTAAAAGTGAGATTAAATAAGAGTAATGTTTGAGTGTGGACTATTTTAATTTGGTACATGGGATTGTCATAGTGCAATATTGTTAATAAATTTCAGGAGATGTCAGAAATTTATATGACTAGAGAGGTACTATAAAACCCAAAACAGGAAGCTTCATGACAGCATGGTACTGCTGGTCAGTATACAGGTTAACTGTGGTGGCTATAGGCAACTGTGGAGAACAGTAAACACTAAGATGTACAGTAGCAAATCCCACCTAACACCACCCAGAATGGACTTTAAAACAGCCCAATGGACTGCAAACACGCAGTGAAAATTCATTTTGCAGCAACACAGCTTAGTAATTGTATTAAAACCTTGTGGGTGGTTGAGGTTGAATTCCTCCCCCAGCATTTTGCACCACCATTCTACAGCACTGAATGTTCCAAAAGTGTGAGAGGGGTGACCCTTCAGCCATTCCCACCACTGCACAATGGTTTAAAATAATTTGTCAAAGAATTGTAGCATTCAGTATAGATTTTAAATTTGTAATTTAATCTGGTGTGAGGGTTGGAGGGTGGCAGTCCCCTCACATACATAGTCCAGCAACATAACATATTTAGTTCATTGAGTTGTAGCAGTTTTGTACAACACCAAAGGCAAAATGTTACACTATTGAAACTGACAGCATGAGTCTTCCTTGCTGTCAACCATATAGAGTCCACACCCACACTTGCCAACAAACAGTGATTAATTCTTATCACAATTATTTGGCCATGTACTAGTTTGGAAATGGACTCGCTGTGGTGGGTGCAGGGCAGCACGGACTGTGTTGGTGAGGCAGCACAAAGGACTGGAGGAAGGCAGCATGGAGGACTGGAAGGGCAGCAGTATTAGACAGCGTACAAACTGCAAAATCCTGGCTACACCCCTGCTTCCGCCAACAAAAGTATGCAACTGATTAAAGAAAAAAACAGTGCCTAAAATGCAAAATTTAAGCTTATAGGAAATCCTTCCTGGGACTCACATAAATAGAAAAAAGAGAACAGGGAACGTAAAAGAGAGAGAGAGAGCAAGATTATCAGCTGGAGAAATGGCTAGATTTCCCTGTTGTAGTATGCACCCTGTATGAATGTTTTACATTCTATTTTGATCTTGAAGGCTAGTGAGCGATAGAGCATAGCACATCTTTATCTAAAATTAATTTGTATGTGTACAAGCTGATAGAGAATGTGCTATGTGATCTATCCATTAACAAAGTCATTTTAAATGCTGTATGCAAAAGTATAGCTCTCTGCACATTTACCCATACAAAACAGTCTTGTTAGTTTAACAGTCTAAATCATGATCTAAACAAAACAAAAGTATTCCCAATTCCAAAAGCCACTTAGCTTTACAGCACAAACATAAGCTCTTTCAATTTCACTGGTGTAACAAGCCTTCACAGAGTTCTTGAGCTACTCATTCCAGGGACCTAAATATGGCCTATGACTTGAATAGGACGTGCTGGAGGGACAGACTTGTCTCTCAGCGACTGTTGCATCTTTGGAATACGCTGCCAATTCATGTAAAGCACAGCACCTCTATGACACTGTTCAAAAGGAACCTGAACGAGTGGATGTGGCACTGTACATTCTTACCAGGGGTAGTACCACAACCCTCCTGTACATAGGCAGTCATTACTAAATACAATCCTGGGTATTGACTAGTGTATTTATGGTATTACATTGGGCTGAATGGCTAGGTTTAAAATGAGCTCCAGGTCGCTAGCCTAGAAACCTCCTATGATCCTATCATCTAGAAACATCCACAAATATTTTTATATAATGGTCTTAAAAATTATATAACCAACATCAACCAAAACAACAAAAAAGTAAATTTACACTTTCAATATATTAATAAATGGATTCATGAGTGATCTCAGTTTTAAAATACATTGTGTGTTGGTACTGTCATTAATACCAGGATAGGTAGAAGCATCAAAATGTATTAGCTATTCTAACTGGCATTTTTCCAACAGTGCCTTTATATTACCTTCTCTAGGGTCATTGTTAACTTGATCAGTGATACAGATGCCCTGGGTACAGTATATATTTAACTAAAATTAATTAGGGTCTAGACTGTTTGGTAGAGCTTGATTTAGGTCATCTGTCCAGATATTTTATTTTAAATCTCTTGTGCTGGATCATTCCTATTCACATGTATACCATTCAGGTGAAATTATTTTATTTATTTCAGGTAAAGAATTTTACTATTCAGTTTATGTGTTTATGAATGGCGATTCATTTGTTACCTTGTAGGTATGTATATTAAATTTAGTGCACTGACCACTATCTGGTATTTCTGCCTCACAGTGACCTCTCAGAGCTAAATGTTACATTTCACATATACACAGACTAGCTTATTTTAAGTGTAAACAGTAATTTATGTTCTTGGTTTGCTAAGAGATTCTGGCTGCTGGCAGTGTTACTGTGAATTAGGGGAGAGGGTGTTCGTAGTGAAACTATCATTTACCCCTTCCCCTCTTTCTGAAAAAATGTGTGTGTGTGTGTGTGTGTGTGTGTGTGTATGAAATAATTTGGCTAATTTTGGAGAAGTTACGATTAATGTTGATGAGACTGCACTGGAAGCCACTGGACTTGATCTAAGGTGAGTGAAATCCTAGGGAGTCTGGAATTACAACACTGATCCGCAGCAATACAGTCTAATGCTAATTTAGGATTTCAGGTGTTGGCTATTAGCCAAGCAGCTATGCACACTTAGTGAATGCTATTATAATAATTTGATATTGGCTTGTAGAGGTGCAGATTAAGATACCACACCCCTGCATCTCATGCATTATTTGGTGGCAATGAGTGGGATTTATATGCCCATTCTTCACAGAAAACTTTATTTAAAAAAATTAGATATAATAAAAAAGATCTGTGGCAGGGATAGCCATATGGTGGTGTAAACCTTGGCTCTAGATGATTGTCACTTCAACTGTGACAACCAAATATCAACGACTCTCCAAACAAACTGTATAATTTCAAACGAGGAACCAAACAAACACAACCCAATATCAGGAGCCACAATTTACACCAAGCACAGAAACGCTGATTACAGTTTACCTAGGTTTCGTCTTTAATGAACAGACTTCTTCAGAACAATCACCATTTAAAATCACTTCAGTTATATACATTTCACCCAAAAATAAACCCAATTAACACATTCCATTAAACAATTAAACAATTAATTAATTGATCAATTATTAATCTGTAAGCCCTGAAAAATGCATATACTTAAACATAATACTATACTTACACAAATAATGTTGAATATTGTTAAATAAATACATCCTATTACATAAATATAATACATCAAAAAACTTTGGCTCATTAATAAATATTCATATTTAATAAAATGTGTTTTGAAAATGTATATACGCTTTAAATATGTATGTAATATTATATATTTGTTAAAATTGTTTGTTAAAAATATATTTGTTTAAAAATAAATATGCATATTAAAACTGCATATTAAAAACATACATCACTGTTAACAATTGTGCATGTAAAACTTTCCAAGTCTTAAACATCCACATATTGTGTCATCCTAAAATGTGCTTTAATTTTAAAATGGGAATTATATTAATATTGTCATTAATACCCGGAAACACTGTGGCATCCAATCTCAATTGCCATTTCATTTCACATATGTCCAAGTGCACGTCCAAGACGGCACCATGATTATCCTTCTTTAAATGCTGTATTGTGCAAAACTTAAATTCATGCCCCGGGTACTGCTCAATATGCCAAACCAAAGCATTAGTATTCCTCATATGCCTGATGTCCAATATATGCTCGTTGATTCTTTCCCTAATACTTCTGCATGTTTTCCCTATGTAGAAGGCCGGACAATGGACACATTTTCCTATATAAACAACATTTTTGGTGTGACAATCAAAATGCCCATAGATATTAATGGGTACATCGCCCACAGTAATTTTTTTTACCAGTGACTAAAATGTGCTTACATGTACTACATCTACAGTGTGTTTCCGGGTATTAATGACAATATTAGTATAATTCCCATTGTAAAATTAAAGCACATTTTAGGATGACACAATATGTGGATGTTTAAGACTTGGAAAGTTTTACATGCACAATTGTTAATAATTGTTAACACTGATGTATGTTTTTAATATGCATTTTTAATATGCATATTTATTTTTTAAACAAATATATTTTTAACAAACAATTTTAACAAATATATAATATTACATACATATTTAAAGCGTATATACATTTTCAAAACACATTTTATTAAATATGAATATTTATTAATGATCAAAAGTTTTTTGATGTATTATATTTATGTAATATGATGTATTTATTTAACAATATTCAACATTATTTGTGTAAGTATAGTATTATGTTCAAGTATATGCATTTTTCAGGGCTTACAGATTCATAATTGATCAATTAATTAATTGTTTAACAAAATGTGTTAATTGGGTTTATTTTTGGGTGAAATGTATATAACTGAAGTGATTTTAAATGGTGATTGTTCTGAAGAAGTCTGTTCATTAAAGACGAAACCTAGGGAAACTGTCATCAGTGTTTCTGTGCTTGGTGTAAATTGTGGCTCTTGATATTGGGTTGTGTTTGTTTGGTT
Source organism: Protopterus annectens (assembly GCF_019279795.1). Lineage (NCBI taxonomy): Eukaryota > Metazoa > Chordata > Ceratodontiformes > Protopteridae > Protopterus > Protopterus annectens. Next base: position 1,347,231,478 of record NC_056733.1, on the reverse strand, counting down.
CTTCATTTGAAATTCTACAGTTGAAGTGACACCCCGACCCCATGTGCAAAATTGGGAAAAAGAGGGTGTGGATGGATGGATGTTAAAAAAGATCCTGAAGTTGGAACTATGGCTCTAATGGAAAGCACTGTACCTTTCCTAAGTGGTGGTCTAGAGAAGCAAATTATGTGAGATCAACTGGCAGGCAGAGCGATTTGTTGCTGGGTAACTAGCTTGGTTGTCAACCACTTTTTTTTTTTTAACTTAACACATGGTCCTATGGCTATTTTTAAAGAATATTCAGGAAGACAGCAAGTCATGCAGGATGACTGTTTAAGCCACACCATCTTATTTTGTGCAGATGTTGGCAGTGCTGTCTTGACTGACATTCCAACGGGGCATGATTAACCATGCTGGCTGGGATGTTTTCGAAATGTTATTTTTATTCTGGACACAATAAAAAGTTTAAGTAAACATCTGAAACTGTAATATTGGGCAGTGCTGATTTAATGAGAGTGAAAGACAACAGACATCCAGCAAGGAGGCTGTGCCTCCCCCATATACAGTTTTAAATTCATCTGCTTTGTAGTTCGATGGTATAAGGGGTGTGTGGGCAAAGCCTCCCAATGGAATTAAGCTATTTTTTAATCTCTCATCTTGTTAAGAACTTATAGAATAATTACAATGCCCATCCACTTCACACCAAGGATGGGGCTTGCTACTGCATATCCTGGTGTGTCCTAATATAAACAATTGCTGCAGGCAGATGGGGTAGATTGTTAGATCCCACCCCCTATTTTTTCCAATTCAGAATCAAATAGGCATGTAGACACTTAAAATATTTTTTCCAGTTCAGATAATCAGGTAGATAGTTAAACTGGTAGCTGGAGAGACATAGGGCAGGATTCACGAAGGCTTGCACGGAGTCTAAGAGTAGTGTAAGACTCCATGCAGCCTTCACGATCCAGGAACAGCCCAAAGTCCGTGTAAAAGACAAGCTAAAGTGTCTCTTACACGGAGTGGGCGTGGATAAGCTAGTCACCTCACTTGCAGCCGAATAACATGCAAATGAGGATGATTAGCGATCCAGGAAGCCCAGAGCAGCCCGTGTAAGAGCCGTTTTAGCTGCAGAAATGTACTCAGTTGACAACTGAATACGTTTCTGCAAAAACCGTAATGGAGCCATGTCAGCTCCAAATAAAGGGTGCATATGTGTCAGGCAGCAATCCAATGGCCAAATATGTGGCCATTGGCAAGGTAACCTGATGCAAATATATTAAAAATATATATTTTTTTACCCAGCGCAAACGGGCTGCGCTGTATAAAACATAAAACAAAGGTTATAAACCCACAAATGTGGGTTTTATGCAATACATGGAATGTCAATGCAGGGACCAGCAACCCAAAACCAACATGGCCAGCGTGTAGTGGTTGCTAAGGGGGGAAGCTGAGTCTAAGAGATGTAACTAAGCATTAGTAGGCAATCTGATGCAAATGAGTGTTAGGATACTGAATTCCACTGTCACATAGCAAATGAGCACAGTCTGAGTAGTGTAAGAGTTACAGAAGGGGGAAAAACAGAGTAGGAGATAGGTTACATCACAGGGGAATGGTAGAAAGAAATGCAGTTCATTGGAGGTCAGAGTTACATGACAGATGTCAGACAGATATCATGGAAAGAGGTGTGCCACTAGATAAGCATGAGAAAGTCAAGAAATGGAAGGTGTACACTGTTGCCTACACCAAAGTTTCTTGCTGGGCGTGCATGCGCGTGCGCCATGAAGCGCAGTAAGGCAGTGTCTTGGCGTGTAAGGCAGACTGAGCATGTGGGAGCGTGTTGGGAGATGTTTAACACTGTTTGCGTGGGTGTGCACGCGTTTTAATCCGAATAAGCAGATTCTGATCCGTGTAAGCATGTGTGCATGCGTGTAAGCCACTGTAAGCGTGTTTCTGCTGATTTGCACACGGCTCCTCCCTGAGGAAACAGAGAGGAAAAAGGAAGCAACAGATTTAGTAGGAAGCTAGCAGGGAATACTGCTGGAGCTAGCAGGTGAAAACAATTAGAAACAGGCAATTACACAGGCAGAATAGTAGCCCAGTCCAGCACTTAAAACTCTGCAAACAGCAGTGCAGGATGTTTCTCTCAAGAGACACTGCAAGACAGGAGTTAAGTTATTAGAAGTGAAAACTGAAAAAGCTGAACTCAGAGCAGAAATATTAGGGGCTGCCATAGCTGTCATAATGAGACATAGGCGACTTGCTGAGGGTGGTGACAATGCAGATGGTGCCAGACAACCCACAGTGAGGAGACGGAGAAGAGTGTACAGGCCCAGGGTCACCTACCACGGGTTACATGAGCTGGAGATAGTAGAGCGCTATAGAGTGGACAGAGACCTCCTGCAGCAAATAGTGGAGCTATGCAGGCCACGCCTCACACACAGAACCAACAGAGGGGAACCCATCCCAGTGGAAACCAAGGTATGTGTTGGCCTAAGAATACTAGCAACAGGTACCTTCCAGAGACCAATTGGTGATATGATGGGGATATCACAGGCATCAGCCTACACGGTACTGCACCAGTTCCTGGATGCCATGTCAGCACATGTCGGTGATCATGTATATTTCCCCAATGCCCGTGAGGTATTGGCCAGCAATATGCGTCTCTTCCAGCAAATAGCGGAATACCCTGAGGTAGTGGGTGCAACAGACTGCATGCACATACGCATCAAAGCACCAGTCGGTGAGCGGGGTAGGGCATACATCAACCGCAAGGGCTTCCCCTCCATCAACTGCCAGGTCGTGTGTGATGCCCAGGGCATAATAATGAATGTGTGTGCTGGCTGTCCTGGGAGCTACCATGATTCCCACATCTGGCATTTGGCGCAGCTGTACCAGACATTTGCCAATGGGGACATCCTGCACGGACACCTAGTGGAGGATGCAGGTTATGCACTGGAGCCGTGGCTGATGACACCCATCAGAAACGCACACACAACTGAACAGGAACGCCATAATGAGGCACACGCGCAAACACGTAATATAATAGAGCGTGTGTTTGGGCTGCTCAAGTCACGGTTCCGGTGTCTGGGCACATCTGGTGGAGCCTTGCAGTACACACCAACTACATGTACCCAAATTGTCATGGTATGTGCTATGCTACATAATATGATCTTGCGAAAACAGCTGCAGCAGGACCAGCATAGGGCCGGGCCAAACAGCCCCCCACCACTGCCAAGGCCATCACAGGCAGAGCGTGACTCAGAGGAGGAACAACCTGAGCCTGCCCCAGTAGGCAGAAGGAGGCGTGCCCAGTATGCCCTGGCCTTGGCAAAGAGGCAACGCATAGCACATACACTGGCTCAGTAGGAACCCTGGGAATGATACCCTCTCTGACTCACTCAAACAATAACATGGATGCCTACAATGACATGACCTGCTCACAAACATGTACAGGGAAGTGTAATATGTGCGTCCGACAGAGGCAGCCCTGCAGCACCACCTGAGGCATGAATGCCATGTGTTAAGTAATGTAACACCATGTACTATATGCACACCTGAGGACCCTGACTAACATCCTACCCTCACTAAGCATCATGCCACAATATGACAATGAGATGATCAAGTGCAATAATTGACTGAAGTATCGCAGTTAGTCAAAGGGGATCCAATGTGTGCCAGTCTGGGATGACATGCTGAGCATGACATGATGCTCCACCTGCTAGGACTGGCGTGCACCTATCAGTGCAGGCCGTATGGATACTGGCAAAGGCTGTTGTTACCCACAGTGTGCCCTGAATAAGTAAGGCTCAAAACACAAACCTATCTCCATAGGTATCAGAAGGGATAAGAATAAGGGATAAGTCGAAACAGCAAGATGCATGCATTCTAAACTCACCCAGTATGGAGAATGTTATCTGTGTTGTAACAGAAAACTGAGTCAACGCTCACAACAGCACCCTAACACTACCAGGTTACACCTCATACTGTGCTGTACAGCCTCAAAACATGGAACAAGCTACAAAAGGAGGGTGACTATCAAGAATTGTCAAGGATAACCACACCCCCATGTTGGTACCACAACAAGAAGCAGCATGGACTAGCCATGGTCAAGTAACAGTGGCTAAAACTGCCCCCCAGTTTATAGCCTGCTACAGACTACTGTCCCAACACCAGGAACTGCACCTGGTCTATGCTGGAATACATGAATATATCAAGTCCTCCAAACCACATTATATTGGGTGACTGAAAATACCCAGACATAGACTGGGAGCATTATACTAGCTCCAACAGTGTAGGACAAAAGTTCATAGAATCCATAAACCAAAAGGCCCAGGAACAACGTACCACTCCCACAAGAGGGGTAAGCATACTGGATTTGATAATCAGCAAAATGGGTACTGGATGGCAAGACGAGAAGTGTATTGCACACTGGTAAAACCAGACCATAGAGTAATCACACTGGATATACAAATCCTGACCACAGTCCCTGGCCAGAAAACCACAGTGGAAAACATGTGTAAAGCAATATTTGCACTCCTCCAAACTGATGTGGAATCCATTAAAGGTCCTGTGCAGGTGCAAAATATGGGCCACACCTCAGAACCTGTAATACAGCCATTCCATGAACACTGCCAGGAATGCTTGGATTATGCAATCCTAAATTAAAACAAGACACAATGCCATACACGCAGGCATCTGGCATGGTGGACACCAGCCATAACCAAACCATGCAAAAGAATGAGGAAGGTACTACATGATAGAGCAAACATAAACAATGAAGTAATCACTGATCAGTAGTATGGCAATAAAATATGTCCACACATACAATCCACTAAGGCCAGCCACAACAAGTTGAATCTGTGAATCCTGAGGCAATGTTACACCTGCCCCAAGTACACAGACAACCCCCAACTCCACCCAAGAAATACAAATATATGTAAGAGATACAACCATCTATCCAAACTGGAGGCTGAGCTCCCTCAACTCAGTACTCCCAAAACTAGTCAGGAGGAGAAGGTAACCACACACACCACAAACACAGTCCCACATAGACCTATCACAACTGCAAACCAAACACATAAACACAGAAAAACATTCCCGGAGGCACAAATTACAAACACAGCACACCAACAGAGGCCTCTAAAGCAGACACCCAATCAAACAACCTCCAAACATAGCACATGCAACACATAGTACACAAAGCTGGTGTGCCAAACAGTCACAGGCCAGAAGGAGAAACAACATGCCTGATACAGTTGTAATAGGTGACTCCATAGTCAGACACACTGCTGTCCCACACACCAGACTGAACAAGGGAAAGGGTACATTAAGCTGCCTGTAGGCTGCCACAATACGCCACATAACAGAAGTATGCAGGTCACTCCAAAGCAAGTAGAAATATGATGCAGTCATAGTCCATGCTGGTGTGAATGACCTGAGATGTACCTCCCTAGACTACATGAAAAGAGACATAGATGAGCTCTCTGATTATGTAGTCCAGGCCGGTATGACACTCACCTTTGCAGCATCCTACCCTTACCAAGAATAATGCCACAGTACAAACACAAAATAATCAGTCATAGCAAGTGGCACACTTACTGGTGTCATTCCAAGGGGATCCAATGTCTGTCTGTTTGGAATGTCATGCCTGACAAGCCACGCAGCTGTTCTTGGGATGGCTTGCACCTGTTACCCCTGGGCGTCTGGATATTGGATAAGGCCTTTGCCACCTCCATAGAGCCTTTTGTAGGCAAGGCTGAAAAGACTAACCCACCACCCTAGAAAACATAAGTGGAAAGAAACATAAGGGTAATGCTGACCAATGCCAGATGTGTAAACCCCAATATGCATGCTCCCAAGGGCATCCCCAGTATGGAGAACATCGATGTCTGTGCAGTGACAGAAACCTGCTGCAAGCCTCCTGACAGCACAACAGCACTACCAGGTTATACCACATATCATGTGTCATGGCCCCAAAACCTGGAACAAAACATAAAAGGAGGGTGAGTATCCATATTTAGCACAGACACCCATACGTCCAGGTAACTGACAATGCACAAGGCATTGGAGTCCACCCATGTGCAACTAACTGTAGGCAAGACTGCTGTACAGTCTGTAGCATGCTACAGACCACACTCTCACACACAGGAATTCCACCCAGCTGTCCTGAAGACACTGGACAGTATGAATGTCCCACCAAATACCAAACAAGGTACCACAAAATACCACATAGGTGGTAAACCATTATGTATGGAAGGAGTAATCAGGGACCTAGGGACACAAGTGGACAGTAACCTGTTATGTGACACTCACATTGCCAATGTGGCTAGGAAGACTGTCTACATTTGACACCGTATCAGGAAATGATTCACATCTATGTCAACAGAGGTCATTGTGCCCCTATATTGTTCTCTTATCACACCCATAATCTAGTACAATGCCTCATATGGGATGTACCTTACCTGACACCTGCAGCAGTTAGAAAGACCTCAAAGGTACCTCACCAAGAGGATAAAGGGTCTCAAATATATGTCATATGCTGCCTGGCTGTAGACACCCCAGCTGAATGCAGTCACATACTGCCTACACAGAGGCATTGCATGCCTGTTGTAGAAGGCCATGCCCAACACAGGAGTAATGGACATGCTCCACCCCAGAAAACTCAAAGCCATCGGAGCTGTGAGAGTGAGAGATGTCAACCTCAACAAATAATGAAATAGGATGTGCTGGTGGGACATATACATAATCCAGAGGCTCCCCACACCCTGGACCAGAATCCCACTCCATGTTAGGCAGAGCCCCTCACTGACACTCTTCAACAGGAATCTTGCCAAGTGGATGGATGATTGTAGAGTTACACTGGGGGTCTTCACTGTGTCATGTCCAGACAGAGGCACAGCAAAGCAAAGCAAATCAAAAATGGCCATAATATTCACATAGCAAGGGGTGGCAAAAGCCACACACACTCTGGCTAGGCTAACATATGCCCTAGGGTGGATAGCCTAGTATGAACCTATGAACCTATGAAGATACAAATTGTACAGGACACTAAGGATAATCCCAAGGCTTTCACAACTGATGGTAGGAACCATGTTGGGAATTCACAGATATGCTCTGAATCACACAAATATCAGAAACACACACACATATTGCCAACATACATCCTGACAGGTGCAGTGCAACCCCCCCCCCCCCCAGAATGCAGAATATCTATCCCAGCAGACTGCTGGCCCCCTGACATTGCAGATGCTGAGGTAACAGCCAGCATCTACAAAGCAAAACACACAGCAGCAATGGTATGAGATGGTGTCCTGGGCTGAGTGCAACATGGACTCCAAGATGAATGGAATGCCAAATCACACTACTGCTCAATGTCAGCCTTACCACAGAATATGTACCCAAAGAGCAGTGTACAACAACAGTGGTCCTTCTCAACAAAGGTGTTGCTTGAATGGATATTGAAAACTACTACCCCAGAATCCTGAGAAGCTCGGTCTGCACAGCTATGGAAAGGATCAGCATGTACCACAGACATAAAGATATTGTGGACCTACTGACACCGGACCCTACCCAGTGTGGCTTTCTTAAGTGCAGATCCTGCCCCTAAACATGTTTAACTCAACTGAAACAGTCATTAAGGTCATTGATGAGGGCAATGTGGTCCACACAGCGTAGCTGGACCTTGCAAAGGCTTCTATACAATACCCTATGTGTTCATTATAGATAAGCTCACCAGCTTAAATATAAACCCCTATGTCAGTAGAGGGGTTGCAAACCAGACCAAGGACAGAACAGACATGGTCAGACATGCTGCAGCCATGTCAGACTACAAACCAGATATAACTGGCATCCCACAAGGCTTGGTCCTGGGATCTCCCTCGTCTGGTATATATGTCCCATAGGTACAGGCAAACATGGAAGGACTGTGTCTGAACATGTTTGCAGTGGACTACCAACTGCTCACCATATATGATCCACCAGCTGACACAAGCATCCCACAAAAGGGCCACATAGAAACAGACAACTGGTGCCATAGCCATGTCAGCAAGCTAATTGCAGAAAAGTGTATAGTCAACTCCCGTGGATATACAGTAAGTGCCCACCAATTACCACATACATGTTAACCCATTATGTAGTTAACATGTAATGAGAGACCTGGGGACACAAGGTGATAGATATCCTGCATTGGACAAACATGTGCTGTAGTGTTTACAGAAACATACCATATACCCACCTAATCATGAAGGTTGTCAGATCTAGATAAGGGGAGGTCATTGTGGCTCTGCAGTCTTCCTTCATCAGCGGTACAATTGACTACAATAGCCCCTGTGGGATGTACCTCAGCAGACACCTCCATCAACCGTAAAGTCCCCAACAGTACCTCACCAGGAGTATCAAAGAGCTTGCACAGATGCCATGTGTTGCCTGTGTTGCTGGAATCAATAAACATGCTGAACCTTGTACAATCTGAATGGCAGTGAGCTATGCACATGAGAGACCTGAACCCCAGCACTGACTTACATAGGACAAGCTGTACTGCATGATCCATAACACAGAAGCCACCCCCACCCATGAGTGAACTCCCAGTACAGGCTACCCATAGAGTCACTTATCAATTTTCCTCAATAGGAATCTTGATGAGTGGATGGGAGATGGTAGATTTATCCTGGGTATCACTGTCATGTCACAGGTAGACAGAGGCACAGTATACTAACCATGACATATGTCATGGCAAACTCCACTTACAATGTGTGTTGAAGGACAAACACACTCTCCAACTAGCATTAGACATGGACTAGGGCACATCGCTAGTGTTTGCAAATGTACACCTATGTTGTGGAATACACTACCAATGTTGGACAAGCCTGGTTTAAGTAGTTCATATCTGAACAGAATGCAACATGGTCAGATGTACACAACTGGCCCCTAACCAGGCTGTTGTGCTCACTATCGAAATGTAAAGCAGTGATAGCACTAAAGCCCAGGATACTGTCCACCACAGTCAAAGTACTACCAGTACACTATACAGTACTACAGTGTTAGGTCAGTGTGAAAGGATGTTGACAACTGTATGCAAAGTATCCCATGCAAACACTGCAGGCACAGTATAATCATGTTGTGTTCACACACAAAGCAGTTGTACAGTAACTACACAACATGACACACAACACACAACCATAAACGGGTGATATTTGTTGAAGTTCACACTCATCCACAAATGTGGTGGGCTGCAGAGTTCAACATATGGAATGCTCACACTGGGCATGCTCACACACTTTGATAAATGAGACCTATGTCAGACAACATGCCATGGGAAGGCTGAACTGGGCATGCTCACACACTTAGGCCAAATCTCAGTTTAGCAGTTGGACACACATATCTGGTATTTTTACGTGTTATTCCAGGAACCAACCACATTACAGCAGTCTGCCCAGTGCACACAGTTAAATGACTACAGAGACATACTTGATATAGTGGATCCCTCCCATATGCAATCATCTTCCACAGATGCACAAGTTGTTCATACAAACAGGGAATGCTATGGCAATAAAGATGTGCAAACAGTCTATCAGCAACAAATAATGTGCATTTGACAATTAAACATATGGGTGTAGAGGTCAACACTAGGCTGTTTGCCCTAGGGAATGACAGCTTAGCCAGAGTGTGCTTGGCGTCTGCCTCCCCACAGGATGCACATTCCCCTTTCTAAACACCGATGATGTCAGCACCCTATAAGTACAGCAGGAGAAAAGAAACCTCCCAGTAATGCGAATAGCGTGCTCTGCTAATGTGTCTGTCATAAGTGTCATAACATAGTTAGGTAGGGGTTTGAATCCTGCAAATGCTCAGTGTGTGTGAGTGGGGTTGGTGTGTGTGTAAGTCTGTGGGAGAGAAATGTCCCTTTTGGCAACTAGGAAAACACACTACAGGATGCACATTCCCCTTTCTAAATACAGATGATGTCAGCACTCTATAAGTATAGCACGAGAAGGGAAACCTCCCAGTAATGTGAATAGTGCGCTCTGCTAATGCGTCCATCTCAAGTGTCATAACATAGTTAGGTAGGGGTTTGAATCCTGCAAGTGTGTGTGTTTGGCTGAGGGGGGTTAGTGTGTGTGCAATTGTGTGTGAGGGAAATGTCCCTTTTGGCAACTAGGAGAACAGACTACAGGATGCACATTCCCCTTTCTAAACACTGATGATGTCAGCACTCTATAAGTATAGCAGGAGAAGGGAAACCTCCCAGTAATGCAAACAGTGCGCCCTGCTAATGCGTCTGTCTCAAGTGTCATAACATAGTTAGGTAGGGGTTTGAATCCTGCAAGTGTGTGTGTGTTTGTTTGAGGGGGGATTCGTGTTTGTGAGAAAAATGTCCCTTTTGGCAACTAGGAGAACAGACTACAGGATGCACATTCCCCTTTCTAAACACCGATGATGTCAGCACTCTATAAGTATAGCAGGTGAAGAAAAACCTCCCAGTAATGCAAATAGCGTGCTCTGCTAATGCGTCCGTCTCAATTGTCATAACATAGTTAGGTAGGGGTTTGAATCCTGCAAATGGCAAGTGTGTGTGTTTGGCTGAGGGGGTTAGTGTGTGTGAGGGAAATGTTCCTTTTGGCAACTAGGAGAACAGACTACAGGATGCACATTTCCCTTTCTAAACACTGATGATGTCAGCACCCTATAAGTACAGCAAAAGAAGGGAAACCTCCCAGTAATGCAAATAGCACACTCTGCTAATGTGTCCGTCTTGAGTGTCATAACATAGTCAGATAGGGGTTTGAATCCTGCAAATGGTAAGTGTGTGATTTTGGCTGAGGGGGGTTAGTGTGTGTGAGGAAAATGTCCCTTTTGGCAACTAGGTGAACAGACTACAGGATGCACATTTCCCTTTCTAAACACTGATGATGTCAGCACCCTATAAGTACAGCAAGAGAAATGAAACCTCCCAGTAATGCGAGTAGCACACTCTGCTAATGTGTCCGTCTCGAGTGTCATAACATAGTCAGATAGGGGATTGAATCCTGCAAATAGCAAGTGTGTGTTTTTGGCTGAGGGGGGTTAGTGTGTGTGAGGAAAATGTCCCTTTTGGCAACTAGGTGAACAGACTACAGGATGCACATTCCCCTTTCTAAACACCGATGATGTCAGCACTCTATAAGTATAGCAGGAGAAGGGAAACCTCCAAGTAATGCGAATAGCGCGCTCCGCTAATGTGTCCGTCTCAAGTGTCATAACAGAGTTAGGTAGGGGTTTGAATCCTGCAAATGGCAAGTTTGTGTGTTTGGTTGAGGGGGGTTAGTGTGTGTGCAATTGTGTGTGAGGGAAGTGTCACTTTTGGCAACTAGGAGAACAGACTACAGGATGCACATTTCCCTTTCTAAACACTGATGATGTCAGTACCCTATATGTACAGCAAGAGAAGAAAAACCACCCAGTAATGCAAATAGCACACTCCGCTAATGCGTCCATCTCGAGTGTCATAACATAGTCAGATAGGGGTTTGAATCCTGCAAGTGTATGTTTTTGGCTGAGGGGGGTTAGTGTGTGTGAGGGAAATGTCCCTTTTGACAACTAGGTGAACAGACTACAGGATGCACATTTCCCTTTCTAAACACTGTTTAGCTGAAGGCCATGGCTCTGGTACAAGTTGTCTGTTTCTATGATGCCCCTTTGGAAGATGATTTTGTCGGCTGGAGAGTCGATTATGGTGGCCAGTTCACAGTCATCTGCATATTTGGTCAGCCACAGTCCGTCCGTGTTGGCCTGTACCTCCAATAAATATATACCAAACAAGAGAGGTCCCAGGACTGAGCCTTGTGGGACACAACTCATAACTGGTTTGGAGTCTGGCATGGCTCCAGCAATTCTAAACATGTGGATTCTGTCCTTGAGCCACTGTGAAATCCATCTAGTGACATAGGGGCTTATATTTAAGCTGGTGAGCTTCTCTAGAATGCCCAAGTGGGGTATTGTTGTGAAGGCTTTTGCGAGGTCCAGGTAGGATGTGTGAACCACCTTCCCCTCGTCAATGGCCTTGGTGACTGTTTCAAAGAAATCAACCAGGTTAAACCTGGTAGTGCTGGTGTGCTCTCAGTAGCCCTGAACCAGGCATCTGTTACTGCACAGATATCAATGTTCTCCATGCCAAGGAGAGTTTCGGGTGCATGCATCTGGAGGTTTAGACTTCTGGCGTTGGGTAGCATTCTTAGTTTCTTATCCCTTGTGATACCTATGAAGGTGGGTTTGTCATTTGAGCCTTGCCTAACATAGGCACTATGGGGGTAGCAAGAGCCTTTGCCAATATCTGAAAGCCCAGGGGTGACAGGTGCAGGCCGTCCCTAGCAAAGCAGGTAGTTCAACAGAAGATGAATATGTGAAGGTGTAGTGCCTGTGATTAGTTAGCAGTAGCATATATGACTGCTCACGTGGACACATGCCAGGTAAGTCGTATGCACTGTGTCACAGGCAATGTACATATGAACAGGACAAACAGTGACATCCTGTCAAGTGGGACATGGACATACATATAGTAAGCTATACAGATGGCACTAGGAGTCCACAGAAACTCTATAACCATGCATTGCAGGTGTGATCAGTATTCCAGGGTAATTGCAAGCAAACATGCATGCAAACAAAGCTACAGTAAACAGGGCTGCATGTAGTCCATTGTACAACAAACAAGCTGTACCACTTCCAGTAGGTAACACTGCAAATATGCAGGCACTATGCACATGTACATGGAAATACACGGGTCAGATGGCTAGGGTCCAGTGGCAGCGCACACAAGTGTACAGACCATGTACTATCAGGATGTACAATAACTGGATGGAAACCCATGTGCTCATACCTGCAGTAATACACATGTCAAATAACAGACACTGAGCCTTCACTCAGTGGTTCCATACTTAGTAGGATGCATGCTACCTGGCCTGCCACCACAGTATCCCTGACATATATGGGGACTCTCCCTCCTGTGACAGTTAGTTTTGTGTGTTGGGGCTGTCTAGCATGGTATGAGATGTGAGCATGCAGTGCTAGGGTGCTCCTGTGTGTCCTGTACCAGTCGTGTAATACTGCACACATATCAACATCCTCAAACATCTGCATTGCAGAGTCCAGTGTGGGCAACATGCCACTTGCAATTTACATGTCAATCATTGCGTATTACTACATTCATTACCTTATCCCCTGTGCTACCTATGTATGTAGCCTTTGCCAACATGTGCAGATGATACACTATGGTACTTACCATGGGTGTAGACAACAGTACATGACAATCACACACTTACTGCATCAGGCATGCTGTGATATACCCACAATTAATTCAGCACACAGTACTGTTAACAACATGATACTATTACTACACATCTATGTGGTCACCCTGTGCATCAGCAACATGTTAACCTGTACCTGCACAGTTGTTACAGATTGCAGGAGGTGGCACAGTTTCATCATATGCACAGGGTGTGAACTTGGTATGCCTGAGTCAGCCACCGATACCACCGATTAACATGTATGTCTATGTGTGTTGGTGAGGGACAGCAGTAGAAGGTGGGGCAATGTTGATGCAGTGTGTGCGTGTATGCGGTAGCCCTAGGTGTTGTCAATTTGCATGTGTGTATGGATGCACACAGTTCCACTTCATGGCTGCCATATACTGGTGTTTGTGGACAGCCACAGACTGTACCTGCCAGGTCATACAGATCAGTGTCTCTGGCCACGGACACAGTACCTGTGCCTTGCACGGGTGCTACGGACCGTGTCCGGTACCAACCCAGACTGGGTACTGTCATCAGAAGCAGGTGTTCGTTGACTGGACACAGATCCCTGTCGGGCCTGGCCAGAGCGACATGCACGTGGTCTCCTGGGGCGGTCTGATGACAGCACAGACCCAGCATTGCTGGGGCTGCTGCTGGCACTACGGGGGTAGCCGCGGCCCCGTTGTCGTCCGCGAGAACTGCCAGCTGCTGCTGTTGCTGGCGTACGGCCACATCGACGCCTCAACCGCCCACCATCGCCCTGGCTCATGGACATGTAGTTGTGGAACCGGTCTAATATGTCCCCACAATGTCTGTCTATGACATCGGTGAAATCACGGATGGCAGCCGCAATGTCACGCATACTGTCAGTCATGGCTGTGCGACATGCTGTCAGCTCCCTCAGACCCTGTCTGGTGTACCGTTCCATATGTGACTGTGCCTGCATGACAGCCTGAAACATAGCTGAGGTTGTAAGACCTCTGTGGGCACTTCTGACAGGGGCAGTATGCCCACGGATGCTCCCACGAGAACCCCTGGACATCTGTCTGTGTGGGACCATCTCTGGGCCATGCCCATGGCTGCTGTGTGGGGAGGCATGTGCCACAGATACCACATTACCCTGGTCAATGCCCACTGTATGCTGTCCATCACCTAGGGACATTGGTGACAAAGGGTATATTGGCAGGATAACTGTGTGCATTGATGGGGTCGACAGCTGTGTACTGTCAATCGGCTGACCAATGGCGGACCCTGACATACCTTCCTGTGCCATTAGACAGATGTCATCATTATCAGTACCCACGGCACCTGATTCAGGTTCCCTGCTACATGACACCAGAGCAGCACCAGAACCTGTGGGAGGGAAACAGGAAACACAGTTTACAATGTCTACACATTACCAGTGATGCACACATGCACAGGTGCACACAAGCACACAGTTTCACACAATTGTACAGTACTCAGTATGCGTTATATCAACACACAGACACACCTACATGCATACAAAGAGCACTACTAAGTGAGCCAAATAGTACTATTACTATCAAGACTATTACAGGAATTGTTAATACACACTCACCAGCATGGATAGGCTGCATTGCTGTTATACCAGAGGGACCTGCAGACGTGAAGAAACTAATGTCAGTGGGCACAACTGTGCCATTTTTACTGAGTATGATACAGGTCAGTAGTACAACAGTCGCCTTTCACAGGTCAGCTGCTAATATTGAGGATATCACACTTGCACATTAAATACTATGGTGACAGCTACAAACCAAGGACACATCTCACACATGCATTAACTACCAGTGTACACAACAGTCAACTATACATATGGCATATTACCTGCACGTTCACTGTCTTGCTGCTGCGTGGCTCCAGCCTCCATCATAATGCATGTCTGCTGCTGCTGCTGTTGTTGTTGCTGGCAGACTGGAGCCACTACACTCATGAGTAGTCCCTCCAGTCTGGTGAGTGGGGGATGTGTAGCCACCCCACCACCTGTGGCAACCTGTTGCCTGTGGATATCCAACGCACGCTGACGGACATGTCTGATTAAATCACTGCAGTGATGTCGTACCTGCTCATATGTCCTATTATGCGTGCCTATGTCATTTACCCGACGGACAAGGTCTTGCCACAGTGCAGCCCTCTCCTGCTGATTCCGGCTGGTGCGGAAAAAGAGTATTGCATAATCCCGCACCAGGCTCTGGTGTATCTCCTCATCCTCAGCTGTGGAGTAAGTGGGATTCCGTGGGTGGGCCATGTACCTGAGAAAGAAAATAACCTGATATCAGCAATATATGTCAGCAGAATTTGGCACACATACTACACATGCTACTCGACTGTTATGATACAACATATCTCACATATATAGCATCTGTCTGTCTATTGGTGGATACACATGTAAATGGCCAGGTATCAGTGCTCAGCCAGCAACTGTGCAACAGTACCTGGCACACTCCATATGACATACTACCAAACCTCAGCAGTCAGAACACTGATTCAGGTCAAGAGCACCTCCTCACTCTGGGGGTTTGTATCTAGGTACTGTATGGCCTACATCATCAACTACTGTGAGCTGACCACACACTAATTGCCCTGGATATACATATCCCACCTCCACCACCAGCACAAACGACTATAGTGAATAACATTACAGATGCAAACTTTACACTTTGTAACAGTGACATGGTATCCTTTCAGCCCACTGGGCCAGTGGCAGATACAACCCACAATGCTGACCCCTACACAATTGCTTTCTATAGACATCTCCGAGAATGCATGGATCATGCAATCCCATATTTGACCAAGACACTCTCCACAAAGGGACAGCATCCTGTCTGGTGGACCCCAGCCATAGACAGATTGTATTACAGAAGATGGAAGCTACTGCAAGACAGAGCATAATTCCATAAAGGGAGGCATGTCTGAGCAGCACTAGTAAGGATCTATTTTCCATCATACAAACATCCATGGGCAACTTTGAGAGGGAAATCAAGAAGGACACTACAGATAACCAGAAGGCCTTCTTCAGTTATGTTAGCAACCTGGTCAGGATCCATCCTCTATGCCCATAGTTAGTACACAACAACAAATATTTCACTGACACCACAGATATTGACAACATTGTGGCAGACAGGTTCAGTGCAGGTGTCACCCCGCCCTCTCCCCAAAATAAGACATAGTTATCCCAGCTGACTGTAACCTCCCTGTCATCACAGATGTCCAGGTGAGAGCCACCCTCAGGACAGCAGAATACACAACATGAATGGGACCTGATGGTATCCCCAGTTGCATGCTACATAAACTCTGACAGCAGCTAAACACACATACAGAAGTGCTATGTAACACTAGCCTGACTACAGGATATGTACCTGTACACTGGCGCACAGCAGCAGTGGTTCCACTCCATGAAGGAGGCACCTCAACATACCAATACAATACAACACATTACATTACAATACAATACTATACAATATGCTATTGCCCCTGGGACTACAGCAACGTACTGTTCTGCTACCCTGACCATTGTGACACATGTGGTGTGATGGTACCTGCTGCTGTCACACAGTTACACATGGTGACTCATATGGCATATTACCTATCTGACTAACATTCAGCAGGGGTATGTGTGACATGTACTCATGGGGAGTCTTGCTTCTTAACACTGTGTGGTTTATTGCAGGGTATGTCTTATCTGTGGGTAGGAACTTTTACCTCCACATGTGCACTCTATTGCAGTGGCACAGACGACACACAGCAGTCACTTAGGTTGTGGATGGTGTGAGGTGTTACTATGGTTGTTGGACATCTGTCATGGGTGTGACTTACATATGTAAATCCGGGAGTGGTAACCTCTATGTGAGTAGTATATGTGTACTCTGTGGTGTTGTCAGTCACTGTGCATTGGTAATGTGTTTGAGTGCATTGTCACAGTGTTGTACATGTCACTGTGTCCTTCTCCATATCTGTAGCTGTCATGTGAGGTCCATACCATGGCATCCATTATGTGGTGTGGAGGGGTACACAGACCTACATGTCCATAGCTGACACATACCATGTGCAGGTATTCCAGGGATAGTGTGCCACTGTGAATATCATTGGGGCCACTATTGTACACATCTATGACCCTGTTCACCCCTGACACATGCAGTGGTGGGCAGCCAATCACATATCTGGTGGTTACTGGTGTAGGTGATTTGAAATGTGGTATGGTACTCCGGTTTTGACACTGGTGTTCACTCCATGCCTTTGTCGCCAGGCACCTGTTGCAATACATCTGTACACATGTGCCTCACTCAGAATTTACGTACATCTCTCTCTCTCTCTATATATATATATATATATATGTGTGTGTGTGTGTGTGTGTGTGTATATAGATATATATATATATATATATATATATATATATGTATGTATGTCTATACATATACACATATATATATTGATGTACATATATTGCTATAGATGTGGAGGGGACACAGAGGGGTGAGAGTGACAGAGGGGGTGGAACAGGGTGTGTTGAAGGTCTTCATATACAGTCATACCTGTAGATAGTCAGATCAGTCTGTCTATGTATATGTATCTACATATATCCATATCTGTATGTGTGCATTACATATATATGTTTGTACAATATTCTATCTACATCTGTCTATGTATTCCTACATCTCTCTCTCTATGTATGTATCTATATATATATATATATATATATATATATATATATATATATACACACATACATATGTTGACATACATACGTATCCATATGATAGACAGGTATATCAACATGTTTGTCTACCATACTGTATACACACACTAACATACTGCTAAACATACATAACTGTGAAACCTACTTTGTACATGGCACTACAACCTACAATCAACCAACATTGATATGTGCACATAGATGCTCTCACATACAAATGTATATACAGCCTTCACTGATAGTTGCTGTATGTCCCTTGCCCTTTACACATCTTCATATACATATGGATACAGACCAATGACACATATGGAGGGTTCACAGTATGTAGACCTTTATAGTATTACTTTACATTACCTGTGTTTGTCACAGCTGCTTGTGTTGCCATCTGGTTCTCTGTCCTGCTGCTCCACTTCCCAGTTGTCAGCTTTCAGGTGGCTGTTGCTGAACAATTTGTTTGTGTCTGCTTAATTGCAATTTTCTCTGTCTCTCTCTCTCTCTCTCTGTCTCTCTCTCTCTCTGTCTATCTCTCACGTCCTTCTCAGGGTGCAATGAAAGTATTGCATGTGTGGACTGGGAGTACAGCATACTTTTGTAGGTATCTGCATATGCCCATGTGATGGCCTCTGCACCAATTGTTAGCCAGCATTTGCTAATTGCATGCAGCCAGTTCTGTACTGATTGCAGCTCTCACTGTGATTTCAGAACAGTGCTATAAAAAGGTATGTGAGATAGGTGTAGCTCTTTCAGATTTTAAGGGCAGGGACCATGCTGTTATACTGTGGACAATGTTCTGTGAGTGTAAAGATTGGTATCTCTCTCATATTTCCAGGTGCGTTGTAGATTAACATTCCTCCATTCATTTCTCCAGTTTCCTGTACTAACTGTGTATGTACACTGACACCTACAACTACTACTACTGTTAATGTGTGTGTGTGTGTGTGCTTTCCTTTCACTTTGCTTGCACTTTGTTGCTAAGGCTTCAATATTTGCCCTTTACAGTCACTACTTGTATGCCTGCTAGGTGTCCTGACTGCAGTGTGCTTCTGTAGCTTTCCTATTTTCCATGTACCTTCACACCTTGGAATGCTTGCTATATCTGCTAGGGTGTTACAGCATGCAGTGTGGTCTGGCCATGGTGTGGGCCTTGACATCTATTAGGGTATTTGAGTATGCTGCTGAGCAGGCTCCAGAGACTTTCAGGTTCATCTGTTATCTACCTCATGGAATGGTACATATCAGTGGGGGTACACCCATTAAAATGTCTGGTATGCTGCAGTTGTGACTGTGGGTTAGCATGAGCATATGTATTACTACACTTTTTCTGCCATGCAAGTGGGGGATACTTTCAGGACTCCATAGTTACCATTGCATGTGTTACACCTTTCTGCCTACTGTTTGTACATTTCACATGGAGTCTGTGGGGCATCCCTGTAAGTCATTCACTGTTGCTATGTCTAGGCTCTTAACTATTCAAATATGGTGGTGTCAGATCCGTCATGTGTACAGATATCTGCAGGTTGTCCACATTTCTGCCTCATATTTTGGTCAATATCTCATGCACACCTTTTTCTGGCAAATCACTCTGGGCTCAAGTCAGAATATGGTGACAAACATTCAAGTTTCAGACTTCATACCCTTCCAAACATCCCACAAAATGCAGACCCTGTTACTCTCTGAACTGTCTGCGTTTGTTGTAACATTATTTGTAATGTGTCCCTGGTTTTGGGCCTTTGCTCCACATATTTTATCACTTGGTCCAGATGTGTTCCTGTAAGAGGTTGTGGGGTATGGGCAGTGATTATCCTGCTGTGAGTATGTGTGTGGCTTGCAAGGTGCTATAGTGACATTATTACCTACTAGCTACCAACTAGCATGGCTGTTTCTGTTCACACACTACAATTATGGAAATCCACTAGTTTTGATAGTAATTCTAAATGGCATGCTTTGTGTACTACACATCTATATTCCCTTTACATTCATTCCTACTATTACATGATATATTTATTTTAGCACAATGTTCTTGTATAAGAGTCATGGCTTAGTGGTAAGTCATGCAGACTACTGTTTCCAAGGTCCTGGGTTCGGGACTGCCAGTAGGATTTTATTTTGCTTCTGAACTGACTACAAGACCTGTCAAAGTGACTAAGGCACTTTTAAGCAGTTGTAACCGGGTTAGCGCTGGTTTGCGCGGAGCTCACGCATACACACTGGCGGTTAGCTCCACGCACACAAGAGCACACCCACTTACAACCGCTTAACGATGCTTACTCTGGCGCACAACCGCGCTATTTTCTTTGAAAGAAAAGAAAATGGGGAGACAGGAAAGTGGTGAAAAAGGGGTCACAAAGAGGGTAAGACAGTAGAGAAACAAGCTTGGGATGTGCAGGAGGGATGTAGGTAAGGCCCATAGCTGCCCATTTCTTCATCAGCAACAGCTGTGCATATGTATGTAATTTGGTGTGACATTTGAAACCTTCCACCCCTGAGAGAGGTGTCAGGACAACAATAATACTTGTTGTACAGCCAATTGTAATTGATAGGTTCCATGTCCAGCAGACATGTGTGCGGAATGGGCAGCTATGTATGGGGCGTAATTTTTTTGTGGGTACAGAGTGCCCTTTTTCAGGTGAGAGTGGTATGTCAGGTGAAGGAAGTCGGTACAGCTGGGGAGGTAGGTTGGGTAGGTAAACAGACAAGACAAACAAGACGCATACAGGGCGGTGTATGACACGTGGGGGGTTACACAATTGACGGGACGGAGGTTTGGATATCCAGAGCCCATGAGCCCACAGATGGCAACAGTGGAACTGATATCCCCACCCATAGGCAGTTGCCACTGTTCCTTCACTGCCCAGGACGGGGCTGTGCTGGGGGCTGTGTAGGCGGAGCAACAGGCATGCCCGTTAGTTGCGCCACCCGTGCCTCGAGCTGGCATAGGGGCTCGAGAACAGAGTCCCGATCTCCCACGCACCACAGTCCGGACGCCACGGAGGGTGAGTGGTGGTTCTCCTCCGGCCACACTTGCAGAGGGGCGAGCCCCATCCCTGCAGCACTTCCACCCGCAGGTGGCACAGGGCCACCGGAGGAGGGTCCGGACTCGGCACTAGTGCCAGGTGCACTCGCCAGCTGAGGTGGGAGAGGTGGGTCTGCTGGAACCCGCCTTCCCTGTCGTCCTATGTTTTGCATTATGTCATGACAGTTTGGGTTAGTGACATATAATACCATTCACAGTTAGTTGTAACAGCATGCATTAGTATTCCCATTAACCAAACACCCAGATATTCACACCATTGAAAAGCGTGCATAACACATGCATAATTTGAACAGAAATACACAGTCCAACAACATGCAGGGTTAATTGATGGCAACAGGCTATCAGGTGTGGATGTATGAACAGGGCAGATGCATCAACGGACATGCAAATATATATGACCCAACAGGACAAACGTCCAGGGGTGTTAATTGTGATTGCACATACCATTTTCATGTGGAATGGGTTATATGTGGTTATAGGGTGGGGTAAAGAAAGTAATATTAACACCTTCGAATAACAATACATATGCTGTACATTTCTAATAGCTACAGTTATATACACACTACTGTTTTAACTACAGTTTCCTATATGATAACTATTTCAACTTGGTGATAGGACTGTTACTGCAACATCAATATACATTTTATTGTTCCTCATACACATTCATATCTAGCTTTGTTCAGCTACATCATCCTGCTACATTTGCTTTATATAGCTGTAGACAAGTGTGGATGTTTGGTATATCAGACAATCATCCTATCTGCATATTGCAGACTGAGAGCAACATATCCAGATTTTGGGATACACATTCCAGATGCAGCAACACTTTGAACAGATGGTTTTGAATCTCACATGCATTTCATTCTGTCTTGACTGCAGTATAGTTTATTCAGGGGTTATTACTACTGTATTGCTGGATTCATGACACTTTCTCACACTCTCTCACTTGCTTTCATTTTACTATTCAGGATGGTACTTACTTCTAGGCTTTATTGACATGTTTTACCTGTAGTTATTACAATCCTTTCCAGCAGTCTCACTTCTGTCATGTTTCAGTATTTCCACAGGGATATATTTCACACGTGATTTCATCATCTTCTGCAGCTATACTTTTCAGCCTGCTGCAGGTTGTGTACTATTTTCTTACAGGTAGGGCATTTTTATTTCAGAATATATGTCAGACAGTTTCATTTATCGGTTTAACTTACAAGCTGAAACACACTTTTGTAATCAAGCAATACTTGCATACACTTTCACACTGTTACTTGCAGATTTTATTCCTTACTGACTACACTGCACTCTTTTGCTGACTGTCATACTTTTATATTTCTTTACAGTTACTGGTAGTGGATTACTGACCTGCCTGGTGGTGCAACCGCACCAGACTATCGCCATAGGCTCTGCGGTTCGCAGAACGGACACCTGCAGCTGTAATATAAATGAAGTAATATTGGAATTCACATCTCCATAATATCAGCTAGTTTAATTTCTTACATACATAATTAAATGTTACTTACTCAGTAGTGGGGCATTGGGCGTTTGCCGGGCCTCCTGGATCCAAAGGTTCAGTTGGTCCTGCCTGCGTCTCTTCAGGTCCGCATGGTGGTGACAGACCTGCTCACCAGTCCTTGGAATCCCTGTGGCACTGTTGAGATCATGAGCCAACCGGTCCCACGCCTCGGCCCTGTATGCTCCCCAGAGGACCTGGCCCTGTATGAGTTGGGCCTCATGATTATGGACTAGGAGCCAGACCATGTACCTGGACTCCTCAACACCCCACCTCTGTGCTCGAAAGCAACTACCCTCTCCTACTCCTGTCATTCTGCCTGCAGGTCAGTTCTACAATCGTTTATGTTGTGTATTCCCGCCTATGGGGCTTATATAGTCTGTTTTTCCCACACATATCTGTGATTGGCCAATTTGGAATTGTATCAACTTCAGTAAACCTGCATTATTATGCTCTAGTTTTTCATTCCTACATATTAGCTATTATTGCATTTAAAGGTACTGCTGTCATGGCTTAGTGGTTCTGTACCTTGAGTATGGTGTATAGTATTCTGGGTTCGAACCTGGCCACTGCTTTTTATTTTTCATGACTGTCTAGACATGCTGATGGGTGTGTCTGTGTAAAGGCAGTTTTGATACGGCTTGCTCAACGTTGCCCATCGGTTAGCTTGTTTGCGCGATGCGCAGCTCTGCTCAAACGGGGTACGCTGCTTTAAACCTCATTTGGCTATTGGCACGCATATTAAGCTCAGCTCAATTAGGGGCACATAGATTTAGCGTGTTAGACCACTGCTCAGCTACGGGCACTCATTTTGCACCAGTTAAACCACTGCTCATCTACGGGCAGATGCACTCACTCTGTTAAACTATAGCTCAGCTATGAGCACATCTGGCATTTTTTATTCTTTTGCTACCTCACATGTCTTCAATATAAATGGGCTATTTCATTACATTTTACATAACTTGTGGTTTTATGTGTACATATTTGTCAGGGACTTGTTTCCTGCTTATTTTGAAAAAAAAAAAATTGGTGTTGTGGGGGCTCGAACCATGAATGCCTGCTCTTCAGCCAACATCTCTACCGCTACGCTATTGCTTCCTGGCTTATTTTGCATATTTAGTTCTTATATGCTTCCCCACTGACTGCTAACTGTAGCTGCGCTTACGGCACGCCTGCAAACGAGCGCACTCACGGTTAAACATCTTTACAATTTAAAAAAAATATATAACATGTTCATTTATATATTTTATGTTCAGCGTCTGTGGGGGCATGTGTTGTGTCGTGTTGTGTTTATTCACATTTCCGTGGACTCTGTTGTGGGTGTTTACTTTGGGCACTTTTACACTTCTGGGGGCGTGTCCACTTGCAGTGCTCAGCCTACGGACACGCCCCCTACTGTCTTACACGGATCATGTTAGACTTAGGTGTGATTCAGCATGCTCTCATGAATATGCAAAGCATGCTGACATCACTCCGTTTAACTGCAGCCTCCGTGTAAGAGTTATAACTCTTACACGGAGGCTTCGTGAATCCTTACCATACACACAGAGTTACAGACAGAACTTGCTTTGTTTGTAACCAAGTTGCAACCGCTTCCCCACAGTCTTTTAACACTGAGACTGAAGGGTTAACAGGGCTCCACTTCCTTAGAAACGCAACTGGCAAAAAAAAAAAGAAGTGACAGGCCCCCTAAACTAATACAACATTCTAGAATTCTACAGTTTCCAGGTACTCTGTAGTCCTTTTCCCATACCACTCAGCTGTCCAGATTTCATAGAAAATCCAGATTTGTGCCTCTTATTTTTGCTCAGCACCTCATATATTTTTCAGGCACATCATTGAGTAATAAAGCCACTAAATAATGGCAGTTCTTTGAGCTTCAGACTTCACATCATTCAGAAAATACATATTAATGCAAAACCTGTTATTCTAGCAACCTTCTAAGTTAACAACAGCAATATTTAAAGTCTGTCCCTATCTTGCGACCTTTGTCATTCCATTATTTTAGCTTCGTCCAGATTTTTAGTGCTGAGAAGCTGAGACGTACGCTTCCACCTCACACAAAGTGTATAACTCTAAGATTTCCGTTTAATATAAAATCGGTAATATAAAGCAGTTAATCAGAACTTCACAAGTACACCATATGCTGACTGCCCCTTAGAAATACTGACCGTCGCTCCTCCGGAATTCTCATGGCTTTCAGAATGACGACGCGGCAGATGTCAAACATGACGCAACATTCTGACAAGCTACCAAGCCTCCGGAAATACGTCATAGCTTTACACTTGCGTTAGGTTAACTGCTTCAGCTGAGCGTGAGACTATATTGTCTTGTCAAGCGAAGGTAGAAGAAATTGACGAGTATAAAGGTTTTTGAAAACAAATAATATATAATGCTGGGATTATTTAAATAACTACGTTTACATGTATTCTCAATTTCTCAGCTTTAAACTTCCAGTGCGACTGTAAATAAAATGTTATTACAGTCTACTATTTACTTAACACTAAGATCTGTCCCTGTCAAGCCCCAACCTAAACTTTCAACACCCCTCCCTCGTCTACTCCACGTGCAATCTCAATGCCTCAAACACAAACAAATTATTCTGCTCTCTATACCTCTCTCCTAATGACTAATCTACTAATGTGCAAATAAACTGTTTACCTCTGAATTGTAATTACATTTATTCTGTATTATATATACTTTGTATTACCTAGTTCACCACTTGTCTTACTATTCCACTTACTTTTATTAATCAAGCAGATTTGTCTTACATTGTCAAGTTTATATCTTTTTACTGTTTACTGTGTTGTTAAATTGGAGCTTTTCTCCTCGGGTCTCCACTGAAAATGGGCCACAAACCCAGCTGGACTAACCTGGTTAACAAATGTCAATAAATAAATAAAAATGTACCCTTCGTCTTAACTGTTCTCGATTTTGAGGGATATCCGAGTTTGTCTCAAAATTGCCGACTTCCGGTTTAAAATGCATTATATTTTTGAGAAAACAAAAGGCTGGATTACACAAACAAAGGAAGATTGGCATAAAACAGGTGACAAGTAGTCAATCTTTTCACTTATTTTACTCCATGTCCTCCCATTCTTGCTGAAAATAGTGCCACTGATTAATTTACGTTTGTAAATGCTTCAGGAGTAAGAGATCTGAAGAGTCCGGGTCGATTACCAACAGAAAAAGTATTGAAGTAGTCGTCCATAAAACT
This sequence comes from Protopterus annectens, assembly GCF_019279795.1. Taxonomy (NCBI): domain Eukaryota; kingdom Metazoa; phylum Chordata; order Ceratodontiformes; family Protopteridae; genus Protopterus; species Protopterus annectens. Next base: position 1,347,205,768 of record NC_056733.1, on the reverse strand, counting down.
AAGCTTCCCACAGATACGATCTACGCGCGTACTCCGCGATGAGACACAGCCCCCTCCTCCTTCCTCATCAAGGCGGAGTTTACGCCAAGCTCAGCACGCCGGTGCCGAGAATGGTCATTCTTTCTGAATATGGCTATAAGGTATTTACGGACGGCTTGTAATCCTCTCAACAGTTTTTTACTATTGACCTCAAAATCCGGTGTTGGGTAAGGTTTATTCAGTTTTCCTTAAGCCGTTGTCTGGTAATTAGTATAAGGTGGACCAGAGCATTATAATAAGTACGTAAATGAGATTTTAGACCGTTAGAAATTAATGTGTTCATATAGTCTCTGACGGTTATCTGTTTCAGAACAGTTAGGCTCTTGATATGTGGCAACTTGCTGTAATGAAAAAGTGAAAGTATTTAAAGGTGGCACGCAGAGCAGCTGCATACTGAACTATCGTCATTGGTTGATGTGGTGATGGTTTATTAAGTGTACATTTAGTGGGCTTGCGTTGCATTGGTTCCTTGCTTAAGTTGATTGTTGCTGCATTGTTTGTCACTAGGGCACCTGGTTTCACTTCTTGGTCTCGGTGTGTTTACTGCATTTTATTCAGTAGTGTGTGTATGTATGTATATGTGTGTGTGTGTATGTGTATGTGTATATATATATACTTTTATATTATATACAAATATATATTATAAAATGTATGTGTGTACTTAAAAAAACCACGTTTTCCTATTCTGTTTAACCTTATATTGTTACTGCTACGGACTCTACAATCCACTCTTGCCTTGCCTCAGCAGCCTGCATTGTTGGCATAGTGCCATTACATCATATGATCAAAACTACTATTACTACAGAGAGTCCCTCCCCATTTAGGTCAACTTCGATATAATACATTAATTTGTAAGTTTTTAAACCGTATTTCAATAACTAGCTTCTGGAGTTACGTAATTCAGAGCAACATGGTTTTGTTTTGAGTAAGCTCACACTTAATTTACTTGTCACGCCATCATTCGTAAGGATGCCTTTGGTAGGTACTTGTTCTTTTTAAAACAGTCATGAAAATGTAAATAAAGACCGACTAGGCCGGAGACCTGAGTTGTCACGCTATGTGGTTTGCTCCCCTCCCCCTGTTGAGAGTGTTACTGTTCGCTTTCTGGTGTAAGAAGCGAGTCCATAGCACTGGTGGTGCTTTTCACGTAGGCAAGTGTTGCCTGAGTAACGCCAGACGCATGCTGCTGGCGGCAGAGTGGAAGAGTAGGTAGCGTGTCAACAGAGGTGTGCGATCCTCCAATAGGGTTACCACCTGTCCCTCTTTGCGTGGGACAGTCCCACTTTGGGCAGTTGTGTCCTGCGAAAAAAAAAATGACAAATGTCCTGAGATTTTTACACAAAATATATTTCTTAAGTTTTATTTAATAGTTGCATAAAACAGTTTTTCGTATCTGAAACACACATATTATATGAAAAAGCATAAGGAATGCAATGCTACAAAAAATAAGCTTTTATTTTAGCAAAAAAGTGAAGTTCTGTTCTTTGTACTAGCATGGCTATGTTTTGTCCTGCAAAATCTCATATTTGTACAAGAAATGTCCCACTTTGGGCGTTTGAAAAGGTGGCAATCATATCTTCCAATAAAGACCGGTGTTTTTGCTCTGTAGTAGTAAAGTCCCTTTTGCTCGTATACAAAATCTAAGTGCGTCCGTCCCACTGGCCAAGTTTTTGCACTGCATTAAACTAGCCATTCCGAAAAGCTGTCTGTAACAATCGAAGCGTGACAACTATTTTGAAAGCTTTCTGTTAATTTAGATATTCTCTACTGGAATGCATACCACTCGACGTCAAACCTCCAGCCCAATTTTCAGTTTATCGTTCGTGTGTCTGAAATTAGAGATGGAGATTATAGCCCAATTTACTTAATGGGGGTTATCCTGATTTAAGCGTTTGATGGGTATTGCTATGATGCTTCTAGCATTGGGTGATGATCTGCAGTTCCTCTTTCAAGCAGACATCCCATTTGTACAGAAACAGCTTTCTAACTGTTGAGTTAACCAAGCGTTAAATTGTGTAACTCTCAATAGCTGGCATACAATATGTATATATAACATCTCGGTCATCAGATTTCACTGTAATTGCCGTGGGGACTACTACCTCATGTAACCGAGCTGGTAGACAATATAGTTCACCTGTCAAGTGTGTCTGCTGGTTTCGACTTAAGACATCTAAAGCACTGTGAATGTAAAGTTCGCCTTTAGGAAGGCATTAAGCTATTTTGCTGCTTTAACTACATTTTTGTGTCAAAAACGTATTGCAGATTTTGAAACTTATTTGTTTACTGGGTTTTCCAACAGCACTTTGGCTCTTTTTAGTGGGGGGTCCTGGAAGCAAATTCTTCTAGGACTATGCTATGAATTTGAGTATACATAGCTTAAGTACTGTATTTGTAAAGTTTGTACTGCCTGTTGCTAATCTGACTTGTACATGTGATAAACTTAAATGACACATATACATACATATACATAGGTTGGTACTAGGCTAGCTGCCCTCGGGTGTCATTTTAAGCCTAGCCAATTACCCCATGTGAGAATCAAACCTTGCACCTGCAAAGTAAATAACCATTATGTCAACCTCCCCACCCTGTATGTACCTGCTTCAAATTTAGTAACTGAGGGTAGATAAAACATTCTTCACAGCTTAATTAATCTTTATGTAGAAAACTTGTTTTAGACGTGTGTCAGATACATATATTAGCGTGCTGTTTGTAGAAGTGCAATTTATTAGAGGAGTGCCATACAGCAAGCGTAATGTGATTGCTGAGGCAAGGGTAACAAAGTATTGGGCGGCACAGCAGCGGTGGTTAATACGCGCACGCCACACAGCAAGAGAGGTTCTCCGATTCTCTCGGCTGGGGTGCTGTCTGTTGTGGAGGTTCTCCTGTGTTCTGTGTGGGTTTCTTTTCTCCGCTCGTCTCCCTCCCACATTCCAAAGACTCAACAAATGTTAAATAAAAAATAAATAATCAGGCAGTTGGAATTCCAACTATGTAGTGCTACTTACAAAATGAATTTAAGCACGGTTGGGCCTGATGATCATAATCTGTGTCATTTTTCTGTTGTAATATGATTTACCTCTTGAGCTTTAAATGAACTGACCATCAGTCATTTTCCAAAAAAAAATTATGACTGTCAACTCCTATATCATAATAGCACAGTAATCCCTGATGATGTTCTTGCATCGGCATGAAAGTGGTGTGGAACTGCAGATACTGTGAGGCTTCATCCAGTAAGGTATAATTTACAATCCTTACCAATTTTTTCCCCCTCTTCCCCTGTACGTCTCTCTACACTGGGTCAGTCCTTGCTCTTGTTGGGCAATAAAGAGCAGGATGGTGAATTAAAATTAGTACACGCTGCAGTATCCAGGTGTAGCCATCCCTTTTTTCTGACTGACCGACCTTAAAACCTGCAACATCTAGGAAGAGACCTCTGTTCAGAGGAGAGCTTTCTGTATTTTACCATAGTTACGTGCACTTCTTGCTGCTCTTAACCTACTTGTTTAAACAGCCCTGCAATGTCTGGGATAAGTGTTTTGTTTGTTTTTTTTCCCTGCTGAGTTTATGGTGACAGATGGATTGTAAATGTGCTTTTACTGATGCCTCAGATGGCTGTAGAAAATTGTGTTGGCCGGTGTGCTCATTTTGAATTTTTTTGTCAGTGTTGCTGTAAATACCCTAATACTTATTTGCTACAGACTGCTGTATGTTGTGCTGTTTACTAGATTATGAATTATTTAACTGAATTTGATCTTGTATTACTGGAATGACTAAAATACCAGCCTTGTAAGGTCTGGAATAAGTGCTGTGGTAGCTCTACACTTTGTGCTTTAGTAGTCTTGAGAATTGATTCTGGTTTGTACTAGTGAGAGTAGAGAGAGGGGACCAAGCCATTTGTTTTGTCGTATTGCTGTTGGACGAGTGTTTTGGGATTGGCTTGTTATTCATTTGGTATTGCTGCTATAAATTGCCCACATACTAATAGTGAGATTGAGCAAAAAACGGACGTGCATATACTAAGTTAGTCATATCTGAGAAATCGACAATCTGAAGTAATTAAACTTCATTTGATCAGCAACCTGTGGGTTTCGGATCCAATTCGGATCCGAGCCGGCAGCTTTCCTAGCTAAAAGATCTGATCTCCAAGCTCCTCCCCTACCCATAATGCCCTGCCACCTCCCTCTAACCCTCAGATCCGTTTGCCGCGGCTTCTGTAAGCTTCTTAGAACTAACTCTGAGCGTGGTATTGTGAGTTTAGGATTTTATATATACTTTTTCTGTCAAATTTTCTCTATCTTTGTGTGTGTGAACTCCCTTAGCTTTTGTGGGTAGCTTTAAAACTTCTTGGTTAGTTAAAGTTTATTCCTCTCCCACCTCTGCATGTGTGAAGGTGTGTGTCTGTGGGCCTGTACTCTCTCCTTTCTTTTTTTTCTAATATGTCTGAAGGCCCAAAAGCTGTGTTTTCTAAATGCTCCGAATGTGGCCATAAGCTATCCCCAGCAGATGGCCACACTCACGTTATTTGCCTGGGAGTTGACCACCTTACTTCGGGCTGCACTGTTTTTGCAGCCTTCAACCCCAGGGCTTTGAGGGGTAGGAGGACGAAGCTTATCCTTGCAGGCCTTTTGCCCCCTGATTCCCCTTCATCGTCCTCTTCCTCTGTGGCGCCAGCTGCGGCTGCTCCATCTACCGCCTCCGATCCCCTGGCCGGGACTCAACCTCCCTCTTTGGCCTAGGAGGAAAGGGACGGCAAAAAGAAAGAGAAGGACATGGAGTGGGGAAAAAGAGAGACAAGGTCCCGAGTCAGCTCAATCGGCTCTGCCAAGCTTGTCTCCTCCCTTAAGGTGTCTGGGCCTTCCCCCTCCCGGCTCCGTTCTCCCTGGAGCTGGAGACCAGGTCACCTTCGAGGTCGTCTAAGCCGCCACGTCCAGATCTATGAGGAGTTTATCTGACGCAGACATGGACCAGATGATGCGTCGATTTCTTCAGGCCCAGCTGCAGTTGGGAGTGCTCTTGCCTCCCCCACCGGGGGGGGAGCTCGACCCCCATTGCTCCTTCTCCGACCCGCTATCGGAGTTCGGAGGGAGCTTGACCCCCATTGCTCCTTCTCCGACCCACAATCGGGGTTCGGAGCTGTCTGATCCGACTAGCTTCGGAGCCGGGGTGGTATTGGCGCAGACAGTGTTTCCTACTTTGGTGCCGACTGTACCCTCGAGTCTGTCGGATCCGAGCTCTCTGGGCCGTGAGTTGAGCGTCTGATCCGGAGGGGTTAGTGGGCCTTTGGCTCCATTGAGGTCTGAGCACACTACCCTTTCGGATCCGATCGGGTCACCTCAGGTGCCGATCCGCACGTCTGATCCGAGGGGACTGCTTTCGGATCCTAGGGAAAGCCGTTCTCCCTCGGTATTCGACGTCATGGAGAGGGTCTTTTCAAGGGATTCGAGGCCCCAGGCTCTTGCTATGGATCCACCCGCCATTCCCTCTCAGACAGGCCTGTCTTCCATCATCCGGCCCCAGGGACAGCCTGCGCCTACATCCCAGATGGTTCCCGTTGAGGAACAGGACATTGTTGGTTCATAGGTTCATACTAGGCTATCTGCCCTGGGGCATTTATAAGCCTAACCCGATTTGTGTTTGGCTTACGCCACCCCTTGATTTGAGTATACTGTTCCCTTTTTAAAGTTTAGTTTACTGTGTCTCTGTCTAATAGTGACACGGAAGTAATCCCCAGGACACACCTACGATCCCCCATCCACTCATCAAGATTCTTCTTGAAGAGAGTCAGTGACGTGCTCTGCCTAACATGAACTGGAATTCTATTCCAGAGTGAAGGGAGCCTCTGGGTTATGAATCTGTCCCTCCAGCATGTTCTGTTTATTTCTGTGATGAGGTTCAAGTCCCTCGAGTGCGTGGCTCTAAGGGATTTAGATTTACTGAGGTGGAGCATGTCCATTAATTCTGGGTTGGACATAGCTTTATATGTCTGGCATAGGTCACCTCGAAGTAGGCGGTATGCAACTGAGTAGAGCTGGAGTTTTTTTTTAACCGAGCAGCATATGGCATCTGTTTGAGTCCTTTGATCCTCCTGGTGATGTACTTGTGAGGTACTTTTGGGGTCTTTCCAATTGCTGCAAGTGTCTGGTAAGATACATCCCAAAGGGGACATTGTATTCTATGATGGGCCTGATGAGGGATGAATAAAGGGGCACGATTACCTCTCTTGATCTAGATGTGAATCCTTTTTCATGATGAGGTGGGCTATGTAGAAGGTCTTTCTAACAACTTTGGCAATGTGGTTGTCAAAGGAGAGATTGCTATCAACTTGGGTCCCCAGATCCCGAATTACTTTCTCTGTACTTAATGGGATACCACCTATGTGATAATTTGTGGGCACATTGTTTTTGCTAAAGGGTATGACTATACACTTTTTGGCATTTAGCTTTAGACCATGGCTCTGGCACCAGTTATCCATCTCTGCGAGACCTTTTTGAAGGATGTTTGTGTCTGCTGGAGAGTTGATTATGGCACCCAGTTTGCAGTCATCTGCGCACTTGGTGAGCCATAGTCCTCCCATGTTGGCCTGTACCTCAGAAAAGTAAATACTGAACAAGAGATCTCCCAGGACAGAACCTTGTGGGACGCCACTTGTGACCGGTTTCGAGTCTGACATGGCTCCAGCAACTCTCACTCTGTGGGTTCTGTCTTTGAGCCAGTTTGCGACCCATCTTGTGACATAGGGGTTTATATTTAGGCTGGATAGCTTATCTATGATGCCCGAGTGGGGTATTGTGTCAAATGCCTTTGCGAGGTCCAGATAGGCTGTGTGGACTGCCTTCCCTTCATCTATGGCCTTGGTGACTGTTTCGAAGAAGTCGACCAGGTTCAAAAGGCAGGATCTGCCCTTGACAAAGCCAAATTGGGTAGGATCTAGTGTCTGTAGGTCCCAAATGTCTTTGTTTATGAGTTCCATGATGATCCTATCCATAGCCTTGCATACTAGGCTAGTCAGGCTTATGGGGTGATAGTTTCCAGGGTCCGCAGAGGCGCCACCTTTGTGGAGTGGGACCACTGTTGCTGTACGCCATTCTTTGGGCACATATCCTGTAGTGAAGCTGAGATTGTACAGCAGTTTTACTTGAGGGATTAGTTCTTCTTGGAGTTCATGTAGGACGCAACCCGGGACGCCATCTGGTCCCATGGAAGTAGTGTATTTTGCTTTGGAGAGGGCGACCTTCACCTGAGCATCAGAGATGTTTGGGAGGCTGCACTCTGCCGGGATAGATACTTGCTCTTTTGGGGCGGAGGGGTTGAGGAGGTCCCTCCCAACGAAAGTGCAAGAGGAGGCACTTGGTCTCACCTGAGTCCCTCACAGAAGACACGGACTTAGAGGAAGGGGAAGGTTCCCCAAGGTCACCCCCAAAGACGTCTCCTTTGGAGACATTATGGAAATGTTGCGCATTAGAGGGGGGGTGGTCTGCCCAAAAAACTTCCTCTGAGTCTGTGTTTCTGGAGGCGCTCGACGCAGGCCCATCTACCTCTTGGGTGTCCCCTCCCGCCGACCCCCTGGTGGACCCAATAACTACCAGGGCTTGGAAGGAGCCGGACACTGTCGAGCCAATACCAAGAGACCTGACAGGATACTCAGCCCTTCCATGGACAGGACAGGTGCCCCAGTGGATGCCATGGTGGTGGCGGCTGCCACTAAAAAGGAATTAACACAGGAGAGTTCCTTGGTACATCCTCCAGACAAGTGGTCTCGGATGATGGACCACCTTGGAAAGCGGATGTTCCCTTCAGCAACCATCTCTGTAAGGTCACTGAATTATATGGCACATGTAATTCGGCTCCAGTGGGACCTGATCAAAGAGTACGCTGAGTCACCCCCAGAGTCCATGTCGGCCGAGGACAAACAGACCTTCTTGGCTCGAATAGCCACTCTCAAGTATTTTACTAAAACATCCATGCGGCTTCTCTCCCATGCCACGGAGGGAGTGGCTAGAGCCAGCGGAACGGGCGTCTTCTTACGCAGACGGGCCTGGCTCCGTCTCTGCGATTTTGCGGAACCCTTCAAGGCGTCCTTCGCGAATGCCCCTTTTGACGGTTCTATGCTTTTCGGCAAAACCGTCCGCGATGTGCTTCTCCAGAGCGAGAAAGACGGGAAAATGTCTGCTGTCGGGATTCGCTTCTCGGCTCCTCAGAGTTCCTACTCTAGGAACCAAAGAGGACAAAAGAAGACGTGGTTCCAGAAAGCTCAACAATCCCGTTTCGCTCCGGATCCTTCATCCTTCAGACGCAGAGGAGGACAGGGTGTTGCCAGTCCAGAGGCAGAGGGGGGCCGAAGAATTTTGGGTTGAGGGAACCCTTTTCCGATCGACCCACGCAGCAGCCGTAAGGGGTTGCCCAACTGCTCTCCTCTGGAGGCAGTTGGGGGGCACTTCTCGAAGCACCTAGCAAACTGGGAGTCCATCATGACAGATCGCTGGGTGCTCCGAATTATATCCAGAGGCTATTCTATCCCTTTCCTAACGTATCCTCTGCAGTCAGGGAGTCTCCCCGATGTTCTACCCAATCAGAGGGATCAGAGGGAGGCAGCAGCCTTCAAATTACGAGAGCTGCTAAGAAAGAGCCATCCAGCATGTCCCTCTTGGGCAATCCGGATCAGGCTTTTACTCCAGGTTCTTTTTGGTGCCAAAAAAGACTGGGGACTTGCCCATTCTCTACCTGTCCACACTGAACCTGTCAGTCGCCAAAGAAAAGTTCTGGATGGTCACTACTCAATCCATTCTCCCACTCTTAAGGAGAGCGACTGGATGTGCTCGATAGACCTCAAGGATGCGTACTACCACATTCGAATGGAAAGGCGATCCAGGAGGCATCTCCGCTTTCGGCTGGGAGCCAGCCATTATCATTTCAGGGTCCTACCCTTCGGTCTCACCACAGCCCCCAGGGTGTTCACCAAGGTCATGGCAGTTGTAGGGGCCCACCTGAGGCTTCAGGGAATACCAGTCTTTCCTTACCTGGACGACTGGCTCCTAACCGCCCCCACCAGGCATCAACTTTGTTCAGGCAGGGACTATTTCTTGCATCTAGCTTGCCATCTAGGGATCATGATCAACCACAAGAAATCTCCCTTCAACCTACTCAGATTTTGGACTTCATAGGGGCCAGGATAGACACTATACAATCCAAAGTCTTTCTGACGGCGGACAGACTTTGCAATCTAAACCTTCACATTCTGGCTCTTCTACAACCATCAGCCCGCCCCAGCGGAACTAGTCCTGAGGGTCCTGGGGTCCATGGCAGCGGCCATCAATCTGTCGCCTATCACACATCTGAAAATGAGAATCCTTCAATGGACCTTACAGGTTCAGTGGTCCATCTTACATCATCCCCTGTCTACACCTATTCCCCTCAGCAGGATTTGCAGGGAGTCGCTACTTTGGTGGCTCCATTCCAGAAACCTCCGGTAAGGGCGCCCCTTCATCTTGTCCCCATCCCAAGTCACGGTGACCACGGACGCATCTCTCCTCGGGTGGGGGGGGAATTGCATGGGCAGATCCGTCCAAAGCACGTGGACTCTCACAGATAACTCATTGCATATCAATGTCCTGGAGATGAGGGCGATGCTTCTAGCGTTGCAGGCACTCTATCCCCTTCTTCCCCCAGGGACTATTGCAATTCAAACAGGCAACATGTCGGTAGTCTGGTACATAAACAGGAGGAACCAGATCGTACCCACTTTGCAGGGAGGCCATGAGAGTGTGGGAATGGGTGATATCCACCAACTGCTTTCTCATAGCAACGCACATTCCAGGGTCGGTCAAACATTTTAGCGGACAGGTTGAGTCGAACGATCCTCTCACCTTATGAGTGGTGCCTGAACCCAGTAGTAGTGGAGCAAACCTTCCCCAAATGGGGTCAACCTTGCTGCGATCTGTTTGCCTCGCCTTCGAACACAAAGTGCAGCAAGTTCTTTGCGCTAATTCCCCCACCAGGGGAAGTCCCCAGAGATGCTCTGGTTCATGCTTGGCCATCCGGTCTTCTGTATGCTTATCCTCCTCTTCCATTAATGACAAAATTCTTGCAGAAAGCTCGTCAGTTGGGGAGCAGAGTTATCCTCATAGCCCCATTCTGGCCTCGCCAAACCTGGTTCCCATGCCTAAGGTCTCATCTAGTACATCCTCCCTGGATTTTAGATCCCATTCCGGATCTGATCTCTCATCCTTTAGGATTGAAGACCCCCGACCTGGACTACCTCAAGCTCTCAGCTTGGTTGATCCAGTTCCATTAATGGCTAGGACTCCCAGTATATCTTCCTCAGTTAAGGCCATCCTGGTGGCTGCCCATAAACAGTCTACAGTCTACCAGGAAAATCTACAAGAGTAAATGTAAACGTTTCTCTGTCTGGGCGGAGCATAGGAATTTGGATCCCTTCACTCCTATCCCAGCAGTTCTAGACTTTCTATCGCATACTTTTCATCAAGGGGCTAGTTCTTCTACTATCAAAGTTCACTTGGCAGCTATTTCCCACTACCACGTTGGAAACAGTTTAGGCCGCCTAGCTTCCTCCAAGATTTGCAAAACATTCCTGAAAGTAACTTTTCTGTTAAGACCCCAGTTCCTCTATGGGATCTAACCCTAGTTCTACAGGCTCTGACTGGTCTTCCCTTTGAACCTGTGGCTTCGGTCGACTTAAAATATGTATCTTGGAAAACGGCCTTCCTGATTGCCATTATCTCAGCTAGGAGGATATCGGAGCTTCACGCTTTTGCAGTAAGCCTCCATATATCATCTTTCATAAAGACAGGGTTTCCCTCTGGACTGACCCCTCCTTTCTGCCTAAAGTGGCTTCAGAAGCCAATATCAACCAGTCCATCAATCTACCTGTCTTCTTTCCTAATTTTCAAAATAAAGGAGAGTATAGACTCCATTGTCTGGATGTTCATAGACTGTTACGATTTTACTTAAACAGAATAGCTGATCTGCGAAAATCAGATCAAAATTTTGTGTCATTTTGCTAAATCCTGTCTGGGTAAACCAGTCACTAAAGTAACCTTAGCTAGATGGATTTCCCAATGCATCCTTCTCGCATACAAAAGCTCTGGTCGACCTGAGCCCCTGAGGGTGCGAGCCCATTCTACCCGATCTATGGCTACTTCTGCTGCTTTCTGGTCAAGGATTTCTTTGGATGACATTTGTTCGGCAGCTACTTGGGCTTCCTCTCATACCTTTATTACACATTTATAAGTTGGATTTAATATCCAGAGGACACGCATCTTTTGGCTCTGCAGTGCTCCGGAATATCCTTCCATGAGGACCTCCCAAGTTGTTGGTAGCTGGGGACTCTGTCCCACAGGTTGCGAGTTAACTACTTCAGATAAAGAAGTTATGTACTCACCATAACGTTCCATCTGAGATTTGTCAGCAACCAACCCTCCCTCCATCCCCGGACCCTTAGTTTGTTATTGAAGAATCAGGATACATCACTTCCAGGTGACATCAGGTGGAATGTATAGTACTCCTTTCTTGTGTTATAGTAATTTTCTATGGCATTATGGCAAACTCTATCTGAGGGTTAGAGGGAGGTGGCAGGGCATTATGGGTAGGGGGAGGAGCTTGGAGCTCGAATCTTTTAGCTAGGAAAGCTGCTGGATCGGATCCGATGCCCACAGGTTGCTGACATGAAGTTACCTACTCAGATGGAACATTATGGTGAGTACATAACTTTTTTCTGTCTCTTGAGTTAGTATATATAAAGTTGGGGTTGTGGGAGGAGTTTAAGGGAGAATAGATTTTCATTGACCCCCCCCCCCAGCATGTTTTCATTCAGCATTGCAAGTGTTTTCTTTTCACTAGGAATCCCATAATTTGTGTGTGTATTATGATGCGTAGTGTCTGCCTGCTCTTCTCCTAACAAGCTGCACTGTAAACCACATATTTTCTAAGTAGCCTGTAGCGGCTCATTGTGCTCTGTTGCTTACCTCATTAACTGCATGTAGTACTCTGTGTTATCTTTATTCACAAACTCACTGTGCCAAGATGGAAGGTCAGCTTCCTTTTTTCCCTTCTGTTGACAGACTCCTAGCATTTGGTATCCTTAAGCAGTTTTTTAACTGCTTTATGCTCATAGATGAACCCCTATTCAAGAAAAAAAGTTCTGTTTGAGAAATGCAAATTTTTAACAAATGGAGGCCTCACAAGTACTCCCCCGAAATACAGGCTGAGCAACATATACACACTCCCCGCCCACCCATGACATTCTGCACCAACTCACACTGATGTTTTACTCTGGTTTGCTTAGTCTCATTTGTCAAGTCTTCTAGACCTATGAAGAGTAGATCTCTGTAAAAATCCAGCACCACTTCACCATCAGGCACACTAGTTTACTAGTGACTTTGGTCCTGAGTGGAATCCTTCCTTCTCTAAGAATGATGTCTAAGAAAAGATAGTCTGCTTTAACAGTTGGCTAAATAGTTGGCCTTATTTGAGGGGGGGGGGTCCAAATGTGACGTAGGACAAGATGTTTGACAGTCCTACTTGCTTTGCAAAGTATGACCTGTACTTTTTTTTCAAGACTTCCACGTACTGGTTAAAACCTTAGCTGCTCCCATAGGGCTTTGTATATGAGTCCAGCTAATGGACCTCTTAAATTTTAAGTGTACTAATCTTATTAAATTGTATGTCAAAGTTTCAAAACTGACTTAAAAGTAGCATCTCCCCAGATTGCCCAGCAGGTAGTTTCATGAAGTAGTTCTACACCCACTTAGATAAAAAGTGTACTACTGATGGTTCAGTCACACCTAAATGCAACAGGCAGTTTAAACAAGAAAAATACTGTCCGGTTTTCTGAAGCAGCCCATGAGTTTAGGTTAGCATCTAAAGCCAAGAGCATTTTATAATTCCTTAATTTAGCTACATTTGGACACTTTACACCAAACATTGCGCTGAGCTTCATCATACTGATGTCACCTAATGTGATCCAGTAGTCATTGCCGGTGTACTAGCAAAACAATTTCCTGCACATTTTACATGAGTCTGCTATCCAAAGCCCATTTATTCATGTATCTCTCAGACCCTCCTTCCATGATCTCTCAGACCCTCTCCTATCATCACTAACATGTACTGAAGGTGCTCTCGAAGACCCAAGGATGCAATAAGTACCTGTCTGCTTAATGAGCAGTATTAAACGAGCCCTGACAGCCACTCCTTAAACTGTTTCATCTGAGTTTAACCATTTTGTCTCTGTTTGGTGCACAGCAGTAGTGATGCTACTCCACAAGGGTGTGGCCTCGCCTCTGACCACAGGAATTGTAGGCCTATCAGTCTGAAGTTTGGTATTGTCAGGGGTAGATACTGTGTAGTGAAACTTCAGGTGTACAGTGGTCATGCTATCCACAAAGTATACCTTGACCTTGTCCTGGCCAAAGTGTTCCCCCATGCTAGCATAGTTTAAAGTTTAATACATTACAAACAATGGACACGTGTGGAAAGATGGACAGCAAATTGGATTAAAAAAAGTCTCGCATTGCAAATGGCAGATTTCTTGGAGTATGAAATTGACTAGTGGTATCCCACAGGTTCAGTGCTGGGACCCTTGTTTAGCATTTACTTTTCTCAGCTCTAGACCATAAACCAAGACCCATGTGACTAGGTTTGCAGATTATTGTAACCTGGGAGTCACTGTTAACTACTCCTCTGGCACCCAAATCCTTCATCAAAATTCACATTTGGTGGATAGACTCCCATCCCCCTAGCGTAGACAACATAGAGGTCTTAGTACATGGGCTGATAATTCCCCATCCACTGGTCATTGTGTGACGACAGTAGTCAAAAGTCTTTCTTAGCCAGCTAATTGCCATAGTGGTGTCATCCAGATCTGAAGAGGTTATCATTTATATTTGGCAGTATTAGGTCAGTTATTGAATAAAATGCCCCCTTTTTGATGTACCTCTATAGTTTTATCATATAACTGGAAAGACTCCAGAAGTTTAGACTTCTGAGGAGATATGGGCATTGTAATCCTGTGGGTCCTGGATCGCTTGTATGTTCACAAATCAGCTAATTCCACAAATATCAGAACCAGAAATCTAAAACTTCATTGGCGCAAAAAAAGAGGGGGGGTGGAGTTTATTACACCACCTTTCTCACTGCAAATTAAGTTGTGTGATAAATTATATTTTCCTTCAAATGTGAAGTGGATGATTTGAAGGGATATTGACTAATTCACCCAGGAGATAAAGTTGAATGGTGGGTGCTGGCAAGACATAAATGAACTCTTATTGCCTTGTAGATCTTGTCTTTTAACACCATAGCATTGCCTTTTTTAAGAAGTGAAATTCTTTTGAGTATCAGCTACACTGAGTCAGTGCCATATTTCCTTGATTGTAGACTTCAGCTTGTTGTGAAGTTGCTTTCTGTAGTTATCATGTTTATCCGCATTCAAAATGCAAAAATATATTGTCCGAGCAATTGGAAAGAATGCAAACTTGTATGACAGCAGAAAGTTATGAATTTTGAGCTTGAAAAACTTTAATGACCTTGGGTGTAAAAGAACAATAAAAGCTATAAAAATGTTGGTATTCACTGTGTAATACCTTAAACCTCCTATAGTGAAATCATGTGGGATATATGCAAATGACCCAGGGCAGCAGCTATGACAAGTCTTTTATAGGTACTTTCAGGCTTTTTGTAACCTTGTTTGTACAGTATTGTTTTGCTGTGTGTGTTTCTTGGCAAAAGACTTTCAGATATGCAAGTGAAATTCTGCAAGGGCAAAGGAGGCACTTTCGTTAGGAACCTAAGATTTCATTCCAAAACAACACAGTGCACACTGAGGAAGAAATGGACAGAAATGTTATGCTTTGGACAGAAATGTTATGCTTTTAAGTAGGAGGAAGTACAGTCGTGTAAGTAAATTTACCATTACAGTAGCTGTTTGAATGATCATCGCTGCTGTAGTCTTAGTTACATCGTTGGCAGGACATAACCCATATAACAGCCAGCCAGCTTCCAAAGCTTCAGGGCATCTTCCACATGCCCAATCTGTGTCAGGCAGCTGTAGCTGAGCGGACTACTTTACTCTAGCTCAATACATTTTGTGAGATGGAAGGAGAATTGGTTCTTGCAAAGCCTAATTAGACCTAGAGAAGGAATCGAGCTTGTAGTGCGCATGTACAGAGAACCAAGTTACTGCTTCTAGAATCCAAACCTAAGGCTTTGGTAGAGTGGGCTTTGACCATGCCTGCAATAGTTTTGTTGTGGTGAGTATAATGAAAGTTAATAGCCCTAGGCAGCCATTTTGAAATAGTCTGTTTTGACACAGGTTGTCCATTCTTACCATTAGAGGAAATGAGCAACTGATCCAAGGATGTGAAAGATGTAGTTCTGTCAAGATAGTACCAAAGTTGTTTGTGGGCTCCTTATTTTTCAACATTTTTGTTTTCAGGGAAGAGAACTGAGAGATGGATAGTGTTAGGTTAATGCAGTGAGTATTACCAGAGTCTGTAACAGGAATAAATACAAACACAACCTTGTCACACAAATGCATTTAATAGCTTACTGTGATACTACTTCAAGTATAAGAGAAGGATTAGTTCTCAAAGAAACATAGTACTTTTGGAAAATGAGGTAGGATCGACTTTGCTCCGACCTCTGTAAGAAAAGTGCCTGAGTTGCAAGCTGTTATAGTAATCATCAGAAACTTGTTTCTATGTTAAGAACCTCAAGTCGATCAGGTTGGCTGGTTCAAATGGAGCAAGTGCTAGCTTCTCTAATATAAATTTAAAATCCCAATTGGAATATCTTTGGTTTTGGGAGATCCAGAATTCTTTTTTGGAACCACCTATCCATTTTTTTTTTTTTTTTTTTTTTTTTTTTAACCTACTTTTTTGTTGAGACTGTTTGTTTTTTATTTTGCTTCTTGCCAAAATTGGATGAGGATCAGCCCATCCATTTCCTCGCACCTTCTGATCACATCTTCAGCAGGGAGGCCAAAACTGAGTTCCTGTCCAAAGGAGAATTTAAAATCTGGGAGGTTTTGAGAACACAGCCATGCAAAACTTTTCATAATGTTATATCAACAGTCGTACACACACGTTACAGTGAGTAGTGACTTGAACAATAGAAGAAATTGAAGTGGTTTCTGAGGGATTGAGAAACCTCCGTGTTCTCCCACTGAAATAGGCTAGCACATTCTAGAAATGGTCTCTGAGAATGAGAAACCCCTACAGGGAAAATCATAAACTGAAGTATTCTCGAAGTCCGAATCAGAAATTTGAGGAGAAAACCCTGTGTGTCTCCTTTCATTTTCTTGTTCAGATTCAGAAACTTGAATCCTATCCCTCTTTTGTCCAAAACTACCTTAACCTGTATTAACTTTTAGCCTGTATTAAACCCTGAGCCATACCCACTAAATTACTGCTGTCTAAGGAAATTTGAGGAGTAGTAGATGCTTGCTTAGTTTTCTGCTGCTTTTTTGACATGTAAAAAATGGGGCCAGCAGTGTTTAGTCCAGAGGGATGTGCACAACATTTTGACAGAACATGTGAGGCTTCCTGTCCCAGGACCAGCAAGAGTGGTGGTTCTTTATCCACTGAGGGTACTCCAGCAAACGCAGACAACATGAGTCTGTGTCCATAGTTGTACTTGCTATACCTAGGCATCAGGGTTAAAAGATGAGTGGCCTGAAGCACAACAGATTGGCACAGCAGTCATCCACAGAGACAAATTTGTAGCCTGCTGTAGTGAGCTGTTTGCTTAACCTTTTTTTCTTTTGTGGCTTGAAGTACCAATTATGCGACCGACACTTGTTTCATGGTCAAGCCAAAAAGGTACTTTTAAAAACTCTATGCCAGACCACAGAGAAAAATGAACACAATTTCTCCACTGAAACAAAAATGATTTAAAGTTGCATTAAGTTTTCAACTGACAAAGAATAGCACTTTTGCTTGTAAGTACAGTCAGTTAAAACACAAACTCATAGCTTTATAACTTTTCTGAAAAGTAAAGTATAAAAAATAAGCAAAAAGAAGGAACTTAATCTGCTTAGCAGCACAAGCCGACCATCGATCATTGAAGGCCCCAGGGGTGAATACCCTTTCAACAGTGGTAAAGCTCTGAAGGATTTAGTTGCCGAACTTTGTCAGCTCAGCTCGAGCTGCTTGGTGGTTTGGGCATGGAAGGTTCCTTGAAACTTTGAAGCTGTCCATTTGTTATATCCTTGGCAGGGTATAACCCATATAGCTGTGGCAACTGCAGCACAGTGATCAATAGGATGAACATTCATTCTTTCCCAAGTTTTATTTCTCTCTCAGAAAGGGTTGTGCTTGGGATGTGTTGTTCTTTATGATGCAGCTGCATATCAAGCAAGACCTAGTGGATTAAGACCTGACTGCACTGAACTAAACGCAAGTGTAGAACAGTCCTACATGTAAAACCTCTCGTGTGTCACAAACTGAATACAGACATCTTTTAACCACGGATGACCAGTTAATTGCTTTTGTGAAGCTTTGTAAATGTCTCTGTAGGTATTTATCTTTGTCTTGAAAGGGCATTTTCCTTTCATTCCCTTTCCATACTGTGCCCACAACTTAACTGGGAACAACGTACACTGTTAGAATGTGCTGCTGTATAAAATGTGATGTACATGATGTTCCAACAGGGTTTGAGTAGTCTTTACAAAATGGGTACTGATAAGAAACTGCAGGAGGGATAGTTGAAAAGAAGTCATGACTTGGGTGTTGTACAGTTTGGCATTGTTTTTCTTATTCTTGGTGTCGGACAGATCATGTCCGTGCATATAACTTATGAGGAAGTCTCTTTTACAAAGGGCAGAGAAGGCACCAAGATGACAAAAGAGCTGCTTTTTTTGCCTAAGTGTTACTTTTGTGATGAGCATTCAACTCAACAAGGATGACAAAAGCTTATGTAGACATTCAACCACAACTATTGCTTTTCATAAGAAATGCATTTTTGAAGGCTCTTTTCATGACGGTGACTTTGTCCTCTGGCTTTTTTTTCTTTTATAGATTGTGTTTGTTTATGTTGACCATTTTTCTGCACTCCCACAGGTTGTGATTTTGATTACTTTGGTTACTGTTTGCTTCAGGATTTGTTTGGGAGGGAGAAAGTCACAACCCTTTTATGTGATCTAGGTCATAGAGGTTCTTGCAGTAGAAACAGAGTATTCAGACGTCCTTCCCGTGTGATATATTGCTGTATTGGCTCCAGTGTAGACTGGATTATTTTCATTTTCTTTGCCAGTGTCCCATTGATCCTCATTTCATCTAACTATATTGTTTGATTCGGGCGCTTATCAGATTACTTGGAGCATGTGAGGAGCTGGGAACTTTCTATAGTGATACAGGTTAACTTAATTGCTACTGGAAGGGTGCTGATGTGGACTGTTGTAAAGTATATACCTCAGAAACTGGCAATAGGGTGCCATGAGTTTTTGTGTACTATGAATATTTTTTTGCAAGTTCCTTAAGACAGGCAGCGTTACTTGTGCTATGCCAACAACTGCTTCAAAACTGTTGCTAGTTCAGTTTGAACTACATGTTTGTCATTTTGGCATGGACATTTTTTGTTTTTAGCCTTTAAATTGACATATTTACAAAAAATAAATGGGAGTTTTGGTGTAGTTTCTTTGTAAACAATGTACACAAACGCCCCTTTGTATAGGTTTATATGAAAGTACTAGGCTAGCTGCCCTACCTGTCAAGTGATTGATTGAAGACCAGTACTGATGAGGGGTGAATAATTTTGGTGGTGGTGTGCAGGAATTGTGAAGTACAGCTTTGGTTGCAGTCTTTGCACAGGAAAATCGTGCAGCTCCGCAAGCTGCAAGCGTCTTGCACGTGCCAAAGACATGGTGAGTACAATGTCCAGGGAATGTAACTTTTTTTATTTGAGCACACACATCCTGGGAGGACTTCTTTCAAGCCACAAGGGTAAAAGATTGACTGAAATTGTTTTTAAATTGCTCTATTTTCATATTTTTTTTCCCCAGGTTTTTAGTCTCTATCGTGGTTGAATCTCTTGCTGGAGCCACCGACTTTAAGTAGTGACAGTCTTTTCTGTCAGATCCTAGTAGCTCTCGTCTGTGTGTGTCTCTCTCTCTCTCTCTCTCTCTCTCTCTCTCTCGGGGGGGGGGGGTGTAAGTCGTAATACTTTGAGCATTGTATGGTCACACTTCAGTTTTTTAAACTTTTAGCTCTGGGGGCAGCCCTCAGAAAACAGTATTTTACTTGCACACACCTTTACAGTTTTGGGCGACAGACACACAAACCTTTACAGGTTTGGGAGGCTTTCAGCCTCTTACAGACCCTTTGCAGCTGCCTATCTACCACATACAGAAAGCCAGCTGTTTTGAGCCAGTTTAATTGATAAAAGTGCACTGACTTTGTTTCTGTACTAGCTTTACTGGAAAAGCTAAAAGCTACAGTGAAGTTGAGACACTAACAATCTGATGTTGTTAATCTTCGTTCATTCCTTAATGATGGGTTATCGGTTCTGTCCGCCAACCTCATCCTAAGCTTGCCAGCCAAAAACTCTCGAGCCAAGATGCTACCCAGAATGCTCTATTACCTCCGATCTCATTTGCTGCATTGCTGTACGGCCGTGCCAAGCCACTCTTTCTCTCAGCTAAGTGAACAATTTTTTTATTACCCTTTTCTTACCTTTGAGGTAATTCTTCATCACCATCATTGGTAATCCTTCTTCTCTCGTCTTAACTCCTTGGTACTGTCGTTCTTCTCCATGTCATTAAGTCTGACAAGAAAAGTACTGTTTGTTTCAAACAATGTATGGAATGCAGCCGTAGGTTACCACTTTCTGATGGCCATGATTTGTGTCTCTGTTGCTTGAATGTCTCCCAACTTTCAGTGGATTCCCCGTGTGGGATTTGTAGAAATTTTTTGACCAGGACACTCAATGAAAGAAAGAACAAGTTTAATCCTGAAAGACCTCCCTTAAAACTCCTTTCTGTGAGACTAGCTCTGGGTCAGACGGCTCACCCCCTCTTGCTAAACCCCGTAAGAAGTGCTCTTCCTCCTCGAGGTCGCTCGCTTCATCTCACTCTGGAGATCGCAAGGAGTCAACTCACAAAAAGGTAAAGATTTCGAGCCTGGCGCTGCCATCTGTGGCCCTTTCGGCCCCAGCCTTGGCAGTGCCCCAGTTGATTCTTGCTCCAGCTATGTCCTCTTGGTCTGCATTCTCGGTGCCGACATGGCTCCAACAGTTCTGTCGCAGCCTTTATTGGCACTGTCTCTCTGCAGGTACAGTCTCTTTCGGCACCGTTGGTGTAAGTCCTTCAGTCCCGAATTTGACAATACTGGCCTCTAGTGCAGACACCTTCAGACATGCTCTTTGGTGCAGTTCTTTTTGGCACAGTTATCAGTGCAGACACCTTCCTTGATGGCACCATACTCATTGGTGCAGACATTTGCCACACCGCCCTTTACAGTGCAGACACCCTGTGTTCTGGGCTCTGCATCACACGAACTAGCAAGGACCAACTTATCCTTCCTTGCATCTGTTTGTTGGAAGCCAATATAGCCCTTTCTAGAAAGGCCAGAATCGCCCTCAGGTTTCTCTGTGAGGTCAACCAGGAGCCTTTCGGAACAAGCTGTTGCGGCTTGTTGACCAGTTGCTTGTGGCCAGGGTCTCTCAACCCCCCCTCTTCCAGGTGACCGTATGCCCTTTGTGCACTGGGCATAGGGCTCTTCTCAGACTAGTAGCTGTGCAGTGGGGGAAGATATTCTTGGTTTCATTCCATTTTTTTCTCTGGCAGTCTGGCCTTCCAAGCCATGGAGAGGGTGCTTGCCTCTGCTGGCAAACCCTCCATGTTGGAGGCGCCCCCCAGTGCCGCAGCTGTCAAGCCACAACCACCGGGCACAAGGGCCTCAGGTTTCTCCCCCTCAGGAGACTCCCTCTTTGCATAGACTCCAATGAGGAGTCTTTGACTGAAAATATGGACTTTGACGGGGAAGGGTCCCCACGGTCACCCTGTGAGGTGTCCTTTGACATCCTCGAGATCCTAAGACAGAGGGGTGACTGGAAGTCCTCCAACTCTTCCTCGGAGGAATCCGTATTCCTGCAGGCCTTTTGTGCCTGGCCCCCTACCTCCTTGTCCAGCATGCATGGAAGGCTCCTGACACCCTGGAATCTCTACCATGGATGCCTGATGAGATCTCCTCTCCTCCAGCTGAGCATCCCCATTCGTCAAAAGGTCTTCCAGTAGATGTCATGGTGGTGGCACCTGCAACCAAAAAAGACTTGGCAGAAGAGAGCCAGACTGCTCAGCAAGGAGTCCCAGGTGATAGACTCGGGAAGCGCGTGTTTGCTTTTATCAACCTTCTCCGTAAGGTCCTTGAACTACTTCGCACACTTTTTTTTTTCAAGGTGGGTCCAGAGGGACATTGTCAACCAACTCTCTGAAACCTTGGCAGGAGCGGTTTCTGATGAGGTCCGTGATGATGTAGCTTCTCAGATAGCGACCCTAGAATTCATATCCAATTCTTCCATATGCTTAATTTCACACACAACGGAAGGAGTGGCTACAGCGGCAGATGCAGGTACAGTCATGAAACGACATGCCTGGATGTGCCTTTGCAAACTCTAAGGCTTCCTTTATTCACGCCCCCCATTGAGACCACTTCATTGTTTGCCCCTAAGGTGAAAGATACGCTGGCAAGGTGCGAACAAGATGGCAAGACCCTATCTACCATTTGGTGTCTGACACTCCACTCCTCAACGATTCTACTCCAGAAAACAGAGGAGCGAGAAGATGTGCCACAGGAAATCACAGGGCTCTTTCTGTGACGTGCATGCTGCGTTCTACCTCAGAGGCAGAGGAGGAAACTCCAATGGAAAATGCCCCTTTCGGAGCAGGGGAGGTCTGTGAAACTGGGGTTCCAGCGACTCTGGGCAACCCTACCAGCACTCCTCAAGCGTTGCCTGACTGCTCACCTCTGGAAGCGGTTGGGGGGGTTGTTTTTCCTTGTACCCCACTGCCTGGCAGAACATAACCGCCAATTCTTGGGTACAACAGATAATATCCAGAGGCTATCTCATTCCCTTCCATCTCTGTCCCACTTCATCCAGAGACTTGCAGATATCCCACCCAGTCAAATGGCAGCAGCAGCACGAAATCCGAAAGCTGCTACAAAAGAGTCATCCAAACGCCCCCCCCCCCCAGACCAGATAGGATCCGTTTTTTACTCAAGATGACATTAGCGATCACAACTTAACCTTATATCATAAGAAAAAAGAATATCCTTACTAATGCCCCTTCCATCAGAACCTCTCGTAGTAATAAAAATTTTAACCCTATCCTATTTAACACTGAACTAAATGCCTGTAACTGGAAACCTCTAAAAACTCTTCCTCTAGAAGAAGCTGTTCAATATTTTAACACCACATTTTTATCAATCCTAGACAATCATGCAAAGAACTATCAGAGTCAAAACTAAACCAGCCCCCTGGCTATCTAAGGAAACAAGGCAAAAAATGTTACTCAGAAACAAATCCTGGATAAAATGGAGAACTAGTAAATCTCCCTCAGATCAACAGACCTTCAGACACTTAAGAAATAGTACTAAAAAAGCTATTCTTTCTGACAAAAAATACTACTATAGTAACCTCCAACAAGTTAATCACAATAATCCCCAAAAATTCTGGTCAACCTTGAATAGACTTCTTCACCCCGGACAGACTACCACTCCCTCTGGGTCCGAAAAAAATTCTTCCCATGAAACTGCCAATGCTTTCAACTCCTTCTTTACTAATACTATCAATTCACTGGCCTCTCACCTTTCCTTTGACAATTCTAGCATCCCTGTTCTTGCATCTTCTAATCAACCAACCTTCACTATACAACCCATCTCCACCACCTTCATCCAAAAATGCATCCAAAAACTTAAACCATGTACCCCATCGGCTGACCAACTTCCATCTGAATTCCTCCAAAAAGCAGCTAAGGTAATAGCCTATCCCATATCTATCCTTCTTATTAACAGAACTATTAATGAAGGAACCATACCTGCCATCTGGAAAATCTCACACATTATACCCTTACATAAAGGAGGTAACTCCAATGAATACTCTAATTACAGGCCTATAGCACTCTTGTCTCCCCTAGCAAAAATCGTGGAAAAATGTGTTCACTACCAACTAATGAATTAACTAAAAATAACATTCTAACTCCCTGTCAACATGGCTTTAGGCCTTTTCATAGTACTACCACTGCTCTCCTTTCCTTTACTGACATCATAAACACAAACCGCAATAATAATATTCTTTCTTCAGCACTCTTTATTGACCTGTCCAAAGCTTTTGACATGGTTAACCACCCCCTCCTCATAAAAATCCTGGAATCTCTTGCTTTAGAACCAAAGGCTATCCTATGGTTTACTTCCTATCTCACTAACAGGAAACAGGCAGTCCTCTGGGATAACAAACTCTCCTCTCTCCTCCCAATTTCTCTTGGTGTCCCACAAGGCTCTATTCTTGGACCTCTCCTATTCTCCCTTTTTATAAATGACCTACAAGCAGCTATTCCCCAAGCTACATGCATACAATATGCTGATGACTCCACTCTTATTTGCTCAGCTAAAACCATCCCAGAGCTTCAAACTATTACTCAAAATGTATTCCACACAGTAGAAGCATGGTTCTTAAAACGCTGCCTACTTTTAAATGCTAAAAAAACAAAACTCCTCCTCTTCAAACCTACTACTAGGTCCCCCCACATTAGATTTCTCTATCTTATCTATTAATGGCACCCTCATATCAGCCGACTCTACTACCAAACTGCTAGGTGTCATGATTGACAACAACCTTACCTATGATTGTCACATCAGTAATACCATTAAAACTGTAAACAGAAAATTGGGCTCCCTTTACAGAATTAAAACATTTTTAACCCCGACAGCCAATGCTACTCTTGCCCACTCTCACCTTATTTCAACTCTTCTCTATGCCTCACCAATTTACACTAACCTGAAAAAATTGGGCTCCCTTTACAGAATTAAAACATTTTTAACCCCGACAGCCAATGCTACTCTTGCCCACTCTCACCTTATTTCAACTCTTCTCTATGCCTCACCAATTTACACTAACCTGAAGAAAAACAATCTCTCTAAACTGGCTAACACATATAATAGTATTGCTAGATTTGTGACTGGTAATCAATTCAGAACTCACCACTGTCTGAACCTTCAGCAACTTCACTGGCTGGAATTAGAAAATATGTTGCTTCTTTCCCAACTTTCCTTTGTCCAAAGAGCTTTCTATCAACCTAATAACACACCTGCACTTTCCAAACTTTTTACCCCTTACTCTAACCTGAACTCACTTCGCTCCTCTAGCAAACTCCTAGTAACTTTAACTAAATCCAACAACCTTGCTGGTGACTCCCTTTTCTCTAACGCCATTGGTAAACACTGGAATCAACTTCCTATTGAACTTACTTCGATTCCAACTCCTGTTATGTTCAAATAAAAACTTAGAACTTACCTTAAAAATCACTGGTTATGTCCTTGCTTTAACCCCGACTAAATCTCCCACAAATTTCCTCTACTCCTCCCTCTCCCTCTCCTTCTACCTTCTTTTTATGTCTAAGTTTTACTACCATCACTTTATAAGAGTTACCTCTCTAATATCCTTCTCCTCCTTTGGGTTCATTTCTTTTTACTGACAGTATAAATTTAACTGATCTACTCACTCTTTTCGTTTTGAATATCTTTTCTTTTTTACTTTCTTTTTATAACCTACCTATAAAATAATGTGAAATAAGTTTCCATTTTTATTTTGTGAATGTTGAATCCTATGATGTTATCCTGTATATTTGTCTATTCCCGCCTCCTTTTTATTTCAGCTCATTTTTGCATACTATGTAACTGTGTTTATTTCTATGTGGAGCTTTTCTCCCCGGGCCTCTACTGAAAATGGAAATATATCCAGTTAGACTAGCCCGGTTAACAAATGTAAAATAAAATAAATAAAATAAAAAAGGGGACTGGAGACGGATTCTGGATCTCGGCACACTGAACAAATTTGTAAAAACAGAGAAATTCCAGATGGTCATGCTTCAGTCTATCCTTCCTCATCCGGAAGAAGACTATTGGATGTGCTCTGTAGGTCTTCAGGATGTGTATTTACCATATAAAAATGGACAAGTGCTCAAGAAGATACCTCCGCTTCTGCATAGGAGCCAGTCACTACCAATTTCGAGCACTGCCCTTCAGTCTCTCTCTACAGCCCAGAGTGTTCACCAAATGCATGGCAGTGGTCATCGATCACCTGCGACTTCCAAGGATTACAGGTGTTTCCCTACCTAGACGACTGGCTCCTCACCTACTCCACCAAGCATCTACTGGAAGAAACCCTAGGCTACACTCTTCTCACAGCACAACGCCTGGGAATCGCTATAAACTTGGAGAACGCAATCTTTTGAATTCATCTGGGTTTTGTTGGACACAAGGAATTGCACAGCATCTCTTCGGGTCACAGACTTCAAAGAATAAGACATGTTCAGCCGCTACTCTTGTCACCACAAATCTGCTCGGTCCATACTCCAACTCTTGGTCAGTGGCAGCCACAGTCATCATTGTTCCTCTGGCCAGATTCCACGAGACTTCTCCAGTGGTTACTTCTCACTCAGTGGTACCCTCTACAACTTCTTTTGTCCTTTCAGATAAGTGTAACTCGGAGATGCAAGCAAGATTTGCTCTGGTGGACGTCTCGCAATACCAAACAATGGTCTCGCCCCATCAGCCGAAAGCCACGGTGACCACGAATGCCTCCCTAATTGGGGGGGGGGGGGAGGTTATGTCAGGGAAACTCTGTCCAAGGCACCTTGTCGGAGATAAGAGGCCCATTTTCATGTCAGTGTCCTGGAACTGACTGCGGTGCTGTTGGTGTTGCAAGCATTCCACCCCATCCTTCTGTCGGGGACTATTGCGATCCAATCAGACAACATGTCAGTGGTCGGGTACATTAACAAGCAAGGAGGTCACCAGATCGTATCTGTTATGTCAAGAGGCCTTGCGATTATGGCAATGAGCTATGGTTTCCAACTGCTTTCTAATCGCAACGCACATTCCCGGGAGCTCCAACGTGATTGCGGACAAATTGAGCAGGTGCATTCTGCAACCTCACGAGTGGTCCTTCAACCCTGTGATAGCGGCAAGAATTTTCAACCACTGGGGCCAGCTGTGCTGTGACCAACTACAAGTGCAGCAACTACTTTGCCTGACCCCCCCCCCCCCCCGGGGGACAGTCACTGAGAGACTCATTCTAGTCGACGCTTGGCCCTCTGGTCTGCTTTATGCTCCTCTTCCACTAGTCTCTTTTCTGAAGAAAACACAGCAGTTGAAGAGCAAAGTGATCCTCGTTGCTCCATATTGGCCTCGATCAGTTTGGTTCCCCTTCCTCTGGCCTCACCTGGATCCTCGATCCATCCCCAGGGTCTGAAGCTGACAGCTTGGTTTCTCCACTTCCTATGATTGCCAGACAGGATAACCTCTCATCCCCGGTGCGGCAATATTCTTATCACATCTCATAAATCATCCACCAGGCTAATCTATCTCGGCAAATGGAAAAGGTTTTCATTATGGACAACGAATAAACTATTGTACCCCTTGTCAGCCCTAGTTTTTGGTGGTTTTAGATTTACTTATCGCACCTTTTTTTTTTTCAATCTGGGGTGTCAGCCTCTACTATTAGTGTTCATTTAGCTGCCATTTCTAATTTCCACATTGGTTTTCAAGATTCTTCACTCATGTCACATGGACTCTGTAAGACTTTCTTGAATGGTGTTTTTCACCTAAAACCTCCCTTTAGAGAACCAGTACAACCTTTGGAATTTGGCCTTGGTTCTACAAGCCCTAACAGCTCCCCCCTTTGAACCTGCGTCTTTATGTGATTTTTAAAGTGCCTCTCTTGGAAAACGTATGTTAGGTAGCCCAATCTCCCCTTCATTTTTACATATGGGTTCGGAGCCGATCCTCTGCTCCGACTCGGCTGATTTTTCAAGCTGGAAGAGATCTGGTTGGCTCATGACTAGGCAGGTATCCCATGGTGCACCAGTACAATCCCCAGATCTCGTTTGCCGTGTCGACGAATTCGGATATGCTTCTCTTGCCAAGTCTTTTCACATCTTTACATTCATATTGGATTTTGCATTTTAGTGTTATTATCTTATAGGCAGTTGCCTTATTGGTATCCTGTGTGCCAGTTAGGTGCCTTTCTACTTTTTTGACCAAGTAGAAGTGTTAAGTTGTGGCTTTTTTTTTTTTTTTTTGTTTCTGCTACTAATCAACAGCAGGTGCTGTTGTATCTGTATTATTCGGGCCTTTTTTATTTTTTTTGGTTCCCTTTGACTGTTGGCCTTTATTCTATAACATTGTTGTTTTTGGCGGGGATCCGCTTGTGATATTCTAGGATTGCTGTTGCTAGTTTTTCTGCAGATTAGGTTTACAGAGAATTGTATCTACAGTTCTTGCCTGTGTGTGTGTGCGTTTTAATAACTTGGTCTGTTAGACCTAGTTTTCGTTTGTTTTATTTTTTTTTTTGTTTTTTTTTCCCTGTTACACAGGGCTAGGCCTGTTTAACTTGGAGGACCTAGTCCTCGTGTAACCTTTCTGAAGCGCTAGGCCCGTTTTAGTTAGAGGACCTAGTCCTCATATGTCTCTGTCTCTGTTTTTTGTGTGTCTGTACAATGTTTAAGGATAATAAGGAGCATAAACCCTCTGGGTTCAAAAAGTGCATGAATTGCTCCCAGAAAATGTCCATTAATGGATGGCCACAGTAGCTGTGTCTACTGCTTGGGGGCCATCCACTTGCAGGAATCCTGCGTGTTCTGTCATGCTTTCTCTCCTAGAGTGTTGCAGGAGAGAAAGAACAAGCTGATACTCGAGGGTCTTCTGAAACCAACCTTTGAGGAAGCTTTATCTAGTTAGTCAGCTTCTTCCAAGTCTACAAAATCTAGATCTGAATCCAAACCGAAGCCTTCTAAAAGGCCTTCTCCGGCACCGGCTGTGTCTTGGAGCCACCTTCCAAATGACCAAAATCTGCCTCCTCGACTCAGTCTTTGGAGCCGAAGGAGAGCACCATGATATCAGTTGGTTGCAGGTGCTTTGGTGCCGAATTCTGAGCCGTTGGAAGCAGCAGTTGACTTTGCTGCTCAGAGCCGGTCTGTAGATGTCTTACCAGTCTCCTTACTTCTCAAGTCTCCAGTACCCCCTAGGTCAAGATCCCCTACAATATCTTTCAGGAGCTTTTTGGAAGAAGTGGAGAGGGTAGTGCTGAGACTCCTGAAGTAGTCTGCTCTGCCAAAATTGTTGCTGGCTCCGACCCAGTCGGCTCCAGAGCCACTCTATTCTGTTATTCCGAGCCATATTGGCCTTTCGGAGCCGGAGTGCTTTGTGTCAGCAGAAGAACTCTCTGTTCCGGCTCCCCTTGTTGCTGTATTGGAGCAGAGTTTGGCTCTTGACACTCTCTGCTCTGTCCAGGGACTGAAGCTCTCCTGTTGGTGCCGATGGAGGGTTGGAATCTATCTTCGGTTCCGAGCTTTCCTCTGTGTGTTGGCCAGGGTGAGCTCGCAGCCATATGTAAAAATGAAGGGGGAGATGGACTACCAAAATGGAACGTTATGGTGAATACGTAACTTTTTCTGGTTGCAATCACATCGGCCAGACGTTTGTCAGAACTTCAAGCCTTGTGCATCAAACGTCCCTCCCTTATTTTCCATAAGGATAGAGTATCACTGAGAACTAATTCTTCCTTTTTACCGAAAGTGGTGTCAGAGCAGTCTGGTCAACCAGTCTATTGACCTTCCAGTATTCTTTCCTAATCATTCTAACAAGGGAGAGTATTGCCTGCATTCCCTGGATGTTCACATATCTGGACAGAACAAAATCTACCTGTAAATCCTTTTCTGGACCAAGGCTAGGTCATCCGGTTGTCTACAACAAGAACCTCATCACCTTGCCTCAGAGTGAAAGCCCATTCTACAAGGTCTGTGGCAACTTCAGCAGCTTTCCATGCTAGGGCTTCCCTCAATATTTGTTCATCTGCAACTTGGGCCAAACCCCATACTTTTATCCTTCATTACAAATTGGATTTGGCCACAAGAGTTAGAGCTTCTTTTGGTTCCATGGTACTCAGGAATGTCCTTCCATGAGGGCCTTCCAGGGATACAGGTAGCTGGGGATTCTGTCCCATCAGTAATGAATGAACAAAGATCAACTCTACAGGTGGAACATTATGGTAAGACATAACATTTAATGAAGTCTGTCCCTAGACTATTGGGTTGCAAATCCATATACCAAAACTGTATACAATAATTTTATTTATCCATCTATTTATTGTCTTTGTTTATCAGGGAAAGTCTGACTGGGTAATACCCATTTTCAGTGGAGGCCTGGGGAGAATCTCCATTTGCTTGCATTATAGTAAGTTCCGGTTAAATACAGAGTTGTTACATTTTGTATACAAACAGTGGTTACGTTTGTACATTCTAAGATTTTACAGAGGTGGGAATTACTATAGTAAACAGCCCATGTACAACTTAATGGATTGTATAGGTAGCAGTTGTATGTAAACATTTTGCCTTTTCCGTGAGGTTGAATGTATTCTGTTTAAGGAGAGTAAACAAAAACATCCAAAAACCAAGTACCAACACTGTTCAAAAAAAAAAAAAAGTTGTGTGATGCAGTACTCCTTTTAGTAAACTTTTCTAACCGAATAAATGTTTTGAAGTGTCTTGCGTTTTAGTTCTGAAAGAGCTTAACTAACAAATTATGTGCCAGAGTACATTGACTGCTGAGGTGAAAGTTCACAGGCACATGGAATTTACCCCTTACAAAACATTCATCTGTCTATTTTTTCTTTTTTTGTTCAGTCATCTTTCTAACATTTGCTTTATTCTAAAGAGTGCCACTGTCCTATTCCATTACTTTTTTCCCTGTGTCTGCACTTGCTGCGAGTACAGGTGACTGCTCATTGAACTTCTAGTTAATGAGGTCCAGAAACTGCTTCCTGGCTGTTCTGGTAGTGTCCTCTCCCTGTTCAGTCAGCTGGGCGATGGCCACATCCAGGTGTGTGCACAATGAAATTGTTTGGCTACAGACTGTCAGATGCACACAGTGGGGGAATCTAACCCTAGATTACAGGTAGTGGTTCACCCCCAAGAATATAGTTGTAATTGTCTGTGCTACATGATTGTTTCCAAATGCAAGATTTCAGGAAGTTTACAGACCTCATGTAGAGGGGGACATGGGTATGTCATAAACAAGGTGCCTTATTTAGTAATCTACCTGTGGTCCAAACACTGTAGTGCAGTGTGACATCAACTTGTACATATCCCTCCCATCAGTAAAACATGAGTTGAACTGAACATCTGATGTTGGAAATCTTTGTTTATTCATTACAGATAGGACCTCGGTTCCATCCTCAGAATCAATACGGCTGTTTCCCAGCTTGCTCAATCCAAAAACTCTCTGCTAAGAACCTACCCACAATACCCCTCTCCTAGTTGCTCCAGATCTCGTTTGCCATGTTCCTAATCAGACGTGTTAGCCGTCCCTCTCAAAGCTAAGTAGACAATTGTTAATTTTATGACTGTTTAGTTTTTCTTTTTTAGTCAAGTTAGCCTTTTCTCACGGTCGCCTATAACCTAAGCCTATTTCCTACCCTTTTCCTTGGTAATTTTAATTTTTTACCTTTTTTGGTACTGTCCCTCTCTCCTATTTTTTCAGGCCTTCCCTTTTTACTAGTGGTATTCTTTAAAATAACCACTGGTATTTTCTCCCTATAGAATAGCATTGTTACCTTACCATGTTAGACAAAGTTAAGTTGGGATTTTTGGGATTTAAACTGTGTGACAAGTGCGGACGTTAGATGCCCAACTCGGATACACATGTCCGTTGTCTACTGTTTGGACGTGGATCATATTAAAGCTGACTGTGACATTTGTGCTAGTTTTAGTAATCGGACACTAGCAGAACGTAAGAATAAACTTATTTTAAAAGGTTTACTCAAGACCCCTTTCTCAGAGGCTCTATCTGGGTCTGAGGTCTCTCCCCCTCCTAAGACCAAAAAACATAAGGAAAAATGGAGTCACTCAGTTCCTGCATCTGTTTGTTACGGAACAGAGTCTGCTCCGTGCTTCACTGGCACCCTCGGTGCAGATCTCTTCGGCACCAGGCTCTTGTGTTCTCTCCTTTGGTGCCAACCATGATATCCACTCCTGTTTTGGTTCCAACCATGGCACCACTGACTTTGGTGCCATCCTTGGTTCCCACATCGGCTCCAATTGAGTGTACATGCCTCTGCACCATCCCCGGCCACTGTGCCGACAGATATTCTCCAACGTACGACCCTTTTTGGGGGCAAACGTTTAGCCCCTTTCTAGAAAGACCTGATTCCCCTTAAACAGCATCCTTTAGATCCACTAGGAGTTTTTCTGATCTAGACTTAGTGCAGGTTGTAGACCAGCTTCTGGCAGCTAGGGGATTGCCCATTCCAGCTAGACTTCCGTCCCTCATGGCTCAATCTTTTACCACGTCTTCTTCCCCCGTTTATCCTCCTCCAGCATCCACCCTGATTACAGAGAGCAGGGTTTCCTCTGATACAAACCACGCTTGCTGCTTCAGCTCCAATGGAGCCAATGCTTTCTCGGTGCGGTGCTTGGGCTTGTCCGTACCTTGGTACCTAGACCAGCACCTATTTTCTTGCTGGCACCATCTGTCCATGGTTCTGACTGCTTCCAGTTCTCTCAGAACCCCTCAACTGGAGGTGGGCTCTTCGAGGTGTGATCCCGGTTCTGAGGTTGCCCCTCCCAGTTCAAGGCTGCCATCCCTCCTCAAGTGGGCCTGCTGTACAGGTGTTGGAAAGGATCCTTCATTCCGAAGGCTCACAGTCAGCATCAATGACATCCGTATCGGAAACCTCCCCTAGCATGCACCTCTCCCAACCCGCTATGTCTGGTCCCCAGGCATGGGAGTCGCAAGAACCCCCTTTGAAGGGAACCCCTTCTCAGGAGTCATCTGCAGAAGATCCCACTTGAGACCCACCCCGGAAGAAACGGTGCAAGAGGAAGCGAAGCACCTTGATTCCATGGAGGAATCTATCACAGAAGGCACTGATTGTGATGACGGGGAAGGGTCCCCATGTCATCCCCCAGACAACGTTTCATTCTGAGACATTCTCGAAATCCAACAACGTAGGGAATGGAAGTTCTCTAACCCTTCTGAGGAATCAGTGCTCCTGCAGGCCTTCCGTGCCTAGCCATCTACTTCCTGGGGAACCCACCAGCAGATGACCTTGTTAAACTAATTGTGCAGCATGCCTGGAAGGCCTCTGACAATGTAGAACCTGTCCCCTGGAGGCCAATTTCATCTACACCTGAAGACCAGCCCACTGGTCCAAGCAGTTGACAGTTGATTCTATGGTCGTGGCGGTGGCCACCAAGAGGGAACTGACAGAAGGTAGTTCAACAGTCCATCCTCCAAACAGCGAGTCCCGGACCATGGACAGACAAGGGAAGCGGACCTATGCTTCAGCGACCTTCACCATTCGGTTGCTGAACTATCTGGCCCACTTTACTCTCCTCCAAAGAGACCTAATTTCCAAATCCTCTTCGGTGGGGGTATTGCCTAATGAGGTGTGTGACACTGTCGCCTCGCAGCTAGCTACCCTTGAATCCATCTCAAATTCCTCTATGCATTTGATTATCTCACACCACCAAGGGGGCAGCTCGAGCTGCCGCATCTGGTGTTGTCATAAGATTTAATTCTTGGCTGCGGTTTTGTGACTTCAGACCTCTTTAAATCTTCCTTCGTCAATGCACCTGTCGACGAATCTGCACTTACACTTGCACGTAGTGAGAAAGACGGAAAGACCTTGTCTTCTGTGGGCATACGCTTTTCCAACCCCCAGACATCCTACTCCAGGAACCAGAAGGGAGGAAAGATGTGGTTCAAGAAATCTCAAGGATCCTTTCATGATGCTCGTGAACAATCCCCCCAGGGCAGAGGGGGCAACTCGTATGGAAGACTCCTTTTGGGGTAGGGGGGGGTCTGCGTAACTAGGGCACCAGAGATTCTTTCTCTGGCAGACCCTACCAGCACTCCTGAGCAGCGGCCCGATTGCTTTCCTCTGGAAGCAGTCAGTCGTTTTTCTCCATCTACCAGCCTGGCATTTTATTACTACTGACGTTTGGGTGCAGAGAATAATATCCAGAGGCTACCAAATACCATTAGATTTAACTCCCAGACCAGTCAGTCGAATCCCTGATGTACCACCCAATCAGAGGGAATTAGCAGCCTTAGAAATAGAAAAGCTGCTAAGAAAGAGTCACCAGGCCAGACAGGGTCCTAGTTTTACTCTAGGTTCTTTTTAGTGCCAAAAAGACGGGACTGGAGACAAATCCTGGATCTCAGCCTACTGAACAAATTTATCAAACCTCAAAAATTCCGGATAGCCACAGTTAGTCCATTCTTCCCTTCCTAGGGAGGGACAATTGGATGTGCTCTGTAGACCTCCAGGATGGCGTACTACCACATAAAGATGGATCACCGCTCCTGGAGGTTTTTCCACTTCTGGCTGGGAGCCAATCACTACCAGTTCAGGGCACTGCCATTCGGTCTCTCGACAGACCCCCCCCCCCCCCGAGTGTTCACCAAATGTATGGCAGTTGTGGTAGCTCCTCTTCGACTATAAGGATTCCAGGTGTTTCCCTGTCTAGACAATTGGCTCCTTACCTCTCCGACCAGGAATCTCCTAGTCCGCAGCCTCTCTTACACTCAAGGTCTCACTCTCCGCATGGGGATTACAATCAACAAAGACAAATCTCAGATGTTCATGACACTGGAATTTATTGGAGCGGTCTTCGACACAACATCCCGTCAAGCTTCTCCCCCCCCCCCCCCTCACAGGCTTTTGAAAATAAGACGCCAAATCCAAGACCTTCTTCCTCGCACACATGTACCAGCACATTTTGTACTGCAACTCTTGGGCTCCATGGCAGCTGCCATTACGTTAGTACCACTGACGAGACTGCACATGAGAATCTGCAATGGCTCCTTTCCACACAATGGTCATTAACCCACCCACTCAGCCACATGATGTGCCTTACAAACCATTGCAAGGAAGAAATGCTATGGTGGATGAAACCACAACGTTCTGTCTTCCCCGAGTCACGGTGACCACAGAAGCTTCAGTGTTAGGGTGGGGGGGGCATTTCCAGGAAAAGACTGTCCAAGGCACCTGGACCCCCGTCGAGGCCAACTTGCACATAAATGTCCTGAAACTGAGGGCAGTTCTCTTAGCATTGCAAGCGTTCCATGCATCCCTACCCTCGGGGACCAACATGTCGGTCGTCTGGTTTATCCACAAGCAAGGCGGAACCAGATCTTGCCACCTGTGTCGGGAAGCCATGAGGATTTGGCACTGGGTGATAGCTTCCAGTTGCTTTCTTATAGCAACACACATTCCTGGGAGTTCCAACCTTATTGCGGACAATCTGAGCAGGAACATCTTGATGCCTCATGAGTGGTCCCTCAACCCTGTAATAGCAGATCAGATCTTCTAACATTGGGGCAAGCCTTACTGCAACCTGTTTGTTTCCCCTCTATACTACAAATGCAGCTATTTTGCCTTGATCCCCCCTCAGTTGGATCCACCAAGGGGACACTCTAACGCACGATTGACCCTTGGGTCTTCTGTATGCCTTTACCCCATTTCCCCTCATTCCAAAATTTCTCCAGAAATCTTGAGGTTGAAAAGCAAAATGATCCTCATTGCTCCCTACTGGCCACGTCAAGTCTGGTTCCCGTTTCTATGGCCTCATCTGATTCACAGCCCGTGGATCCTGGATCATTCCCAGGACCTGTTATCTCATCCACTGGGACTGATTCATCCGAACCTGCACAGTCTCCAGCTCGCAGCTTGGTTCCTCCACTTCCAGTAATTGCCAGGCTGTCTGACATCCCATCTCCTGTTTGTAAAATTCTTCTGGCCTCACACAAAACCTTCCACTAGAAAGGTTTATTCTCGTAAATGG
Source organism: Protopterus annectens (assembly GCF_019279795.1). NCBI lineage: Eukaryota > Metazoa > Chordata > Ceratodontiformes > Protopteridae > Protopterus > Protopterus annectens. Next base: position 1,347,170,661 of record NC_056733.1, on the reverse strand, counting down.
ACTAGGTTCTTTATTTGGGCCAAAGACCAGAACTTAGACCCTTTCTCTATGCCTATTGATCCTACAACACCTGACTACTCTCTTTACATGCAGGAACCTCCGCTTCGGCGATAGCTGTACATTTAGCAGCTATTGCCAGTTTTCATAATGGTCTTGATGATGATAATTCTTCAGTTATGTCACCGCCTATGCAAGACATTTTTGAAGAGAGTATTATATGTTAAACCTCCGGTCAAGCCTCCCCTAGAACCCTGGGACTTGACTCTGGTGCTTCAGTCTCTCACAGGTTTTCCCTTAGAGTCCTTTGATTCATGTGATTTGAAATTTTTGTCATGGAAAAACATACTTCTAGTAGCTCTCACCTAAGTGAGAAGAGTGTCTGAGCTGCAGGCCTTGAGTGTCAGAGTCCTTACTTTATCTTCCACACGGATAGGGTGTCCCTTTGTACTGACCCTTCTTTCTTGGCCAAGGTCATTTCTGGCTTTTCCATTAACCAATCTATTGACCTGCCGGTTTTCTTCCCAAGGCATAGCTAGAGAGGGGAGTACCTTTTGCACACCCTTGATGTGCACCGGCAGCTTCATTGTTATTTGGACAGGACTAAATCTTTCAGGAAAACAGAACAATTGTTTGTGGCCTTTGCAGGACCCAGATTGGTTAAACCTGTTTCCAAAGTGACTTTATCTTCTTGGCTTAGAAACGTCATTACCTTTATCTACCAACAGAATAAGCTATCCTTACCTTCCAGAATAAAGGCTCGTTCTACCAGATCTATGGCTACTTCTGTAGCTTTTCATTCCAGAGCCTGTCTGGATGATATTTGCACAGCAGGCACTTGGGCAAGACCTCATACCTTTTATATCTCATTACAAATTGGATTTGGCCTCCAGGGGACGAACATCTTTTGGTTCTATGGTGCTCAGGAATATTTTTTCTGTAACTACATCTTTTACTAGGGTGGGCAAACTCGATCTGGAGTAACTAGGAGAGGGGCATTGTGGGTAGGTTCTTAGCTGAGAGTTTTTGGCTTGCGCACGCTTGGAAATGGCTGTATCTGTTCAGAGGACGGAACAGAGGTCTTGTCTGTAATGAATGAACAAAGATCAACACAGATGGAACGTTATGGTAAGACAACTTCTTTTTTGGCTTTGCTGTCCAGGAATTTCCAAGGTCATTTTCAGTGCTTGTGGATCAGTGCTCCTGCACATGGGGTGAACTTTACCCAATGCATGTATGTCTTCTTACCTGTAATGAAGTATGCACGGCAGTGGGCTGCTACAGACGCATTAGTATGCTTGTAACCCGTCTTGACTGCTAGTGCACTGAGATACAAAGTGTTTGCTTAGTGTGGAACTTTGGCAGTGGTCCATAGCATTGTACAACTCTTTGTTTCTCACAGCCTTTCATATGCTTATGCACAGTTCTTATGTTTAACACATGTACACATCCACTTTAACTCACAAAATGCTGGTGTTCTTAATACATACATGCTGTATGCCACCTTCCAGCTCCCGGAAATGTGCAAAGTTTTTCTCTTCTCTTCCTTTGTAGAGCTACACAAAGCTGCTTGTGTCTCAGTAACTTAAAACTGCTTGGACTGGTTTACTTGCTGACTACGTTGCACTCTGACTTTTTGTTTGATTCACACAGAAAAGAGGACTTTGGCATGTAGCCAGTAGGATCTTTTGATTGTATAAGTGTTTATGTGGCCCACGGTATTGCAGCATAGGTGGTTTTTGTTGGTAAACCAGAGAAGTGGTCTTTCATAGTGGAGTAAAGATGATGATCCAGCCTGATGGGTACTTTGTGGATATTGTGTGTCTGGAAATGGTGTGTGCACTCTGTAATCCCAAGAACTGTTGGTATGTTGTAGTCAACAGAGTACATTCTATCCTTCCAGTAGAAGACTGCAAAGGCAAAGTTTCATATGGTTGCATTAGACATGAAATGAGGAACATAAAGCATGCTAAATGAGACTTCACTGCTGTTAATGAAAATGGTATATGCACAGTGTACTTGAGCAGTGGTGGGATTGAGCCACTTGCCGTAAGAAAACCAGACTTAATAATTACTTAATCCAAATGCAGTATTGCATAGCTGAGCCTGTTTTGGAAGTGGGGTTGGCAGTTGTACAGCAACAGTAGTAGTTTGCATGTGTCATGTTTCCTCCTCTGCCACACTCTGTAGGGTCACTGATAATGGTGTTGCCTGTATGTTGCTTACTAAATTTGCAGCTTACCGGTAATGAGAACTGAAAATGCCCTGTCCTGTCTTTTTGGAGAGGAAGTTGACACACCATGCTAAAAAGATATTTAGATAGAAGATGTAAGTAATGTTTTGGGACCAGCCTGCAGCTCGCAAACATTTTGGTGTGTGTCTTTGACACTTAATATTTTCTTGCATTTCAAGTACTCCCATCAGAGCCAGCTGAGCTGCAGCTGTGTTTGTTGGTGTCACACTGCACAAAAAAAGTCTGCGGGTCTTTGTACTACCATGTTTGTTTTGTTAGATCTCTAGAGATTTGCTATCTGTGTTGCAGTTATTGCTGTGCGACTGCTTTGAGTTATTCTTGCCAAGCTGCTGGAGGGAAGTTATAGTGAAAGGGGAATCTTTTTGTATGTGTCTGAATTGTAGTTAAAGGAAGGATGATTTGTTGCATATGTTTTACTTAATGTTTTATAATTGGCTGTGTATTTATGATATTGTATGCAAGTTCAACCATACTTCTCAACTGTATGGATTTTCGCAGAATGTCCATATTTTTGGTGTGTTCCTCCTAAAATCTGTACCTTTCTGGCAAATAGCCGAGGATTGAAGTCCTTAAATAATGGTAAACATTTGAGTTTAAGCCTCCACATCCCTCAGAAAATTCATACTTATCAACTTTCTAAGTTTGTAAGAGCAATATTTAAAATCTGTCCCTATTTGTCCCCCCATCATTTTAGGCTTTGTCCAGATTTTTTGCACAATATCCTGCACTGGTCATTTGAACTGTTACTCTTTTCCCCCCTCTGAAGTGGATGTGTGCATTGATGTGGACCATACACCATTTGCTTACTGTTTAATTGTTCTGCCTTCTTGCTACAGAAATGGAATTAATACATTAGGGGTAATGGAGCTTCAAAGCACTGTTTGCAGTGTTTTGTGTATGTGCTTCTATCTAGCAGGGCTCTAGCTGGGTACTGTTCTGAGGCAAGAAAGCTCTGAAGTGTTTGGCAGCCTAGCCACTGTTTTTGTTTTTTTTTTCTGCATCCCTAACATGTAGCCGTGACTAGGTTGTGTGGAAGAAGCACTAATGCTTTGGAAAGCTGTTTGTCTGAGCCTTTGCAGTGTATCTCCTATTACTCGAATACTACTGCAACTGATCTGCTCTAACATTTACTGTTGTAAGTTTACAACTGTAGTTTATCGTTTGACAAGGCTAAGAGAAATTGACACAGCATTTAAAGGAAGTGGCTTGGCATGTGGAATCTGTGGAATAGCTTTAACTGTGTGTGGAGTAAAACTTTGAACTAAATGCGTCATCTGGTATGTTGGCTATTTCCTTTTCAGCCAGAGTGTGTGTTATTGTTTTATTGTTGTTAATAATTATTAACTAGCCGTGAACATCATTGGGTGTTGGTTCTCATCTTCCTGACAAGATTTGTAGTCATTTTTTAGTGGATATATTTTCTGTTCGTATTCTGCATTGAGCTTCCATCTTTAAGCTCTTTACCCATTTTCTGCTTGTGTGCTCTTGTAGTCTGAGACCTGCAGACATTAAAGAATTTCTTTGAGACTAAGAACTTGACACCGTATTTAACCCTCCCTTTATGCAGATTGTTATGCTAAGGACTTGGTTTATTTTGCCCGTTGTGTGGAATGTTATGCCTATTATGTTGGTAAGACCAGTAGACGTCCAAAGAATAGAATTTTAGAGCACATCAATGACCTCAAGAATAAGAAGACAATAAGGGACAAAACCATAAGTTTTTAGTGCTAGATGTATGGTAACAGTCTTGGAGGAGACTATGAATTTGACTTCTGTTAAGAGAACAGGAGTGGATAACCTGACAATAGTGACAAATTTCCTGGACTGAATGAAATGGTGTCCTTGAAACCAGCTTTGAAAGCACAATATTTGAAACCGTGAAGAATGTATTTTTATGAAGCATATAACCCAATATTTTAATGACATTGTGTGATTGGTTGATTGTTAATATAAATAGGGGTGGGGGTGGGGGTTGTATGTATGTAGGTCTGAAGAAGCAGTTGAGAAAATAGACCGTGAAAGTGCTTGCCTTTGTTTTATTGTGAATTAAATTTGTTTTTCGTTTCCTATTTTATTTGGATTATTTGGGCAATGAGTATTTTACCACCTCCTGGGCCTTTTTGTTGTTAATGCCCACCCTTGTTCTCAACATTTCTGTTTTAGATCCTTCTTTTCATAGGCTAATAGAGATCTGGACAGGGGTGTGTGTAGGTGAGTGAGATTATGGGTAAAGGGGAGGAGTTTGGTAGCCTGGGAAATTTTAACTATAGGAACACTGCAAGGTTTAACTGATTTGGCTTTAGTTCATTGATAACGGCAAGAATGGAAGTGTAACTCTTTCCGCAACAGCTTTAAAGCTGTAATACACTTCACTGCTACACACAATTGTGGTAGCATGTATTGTATTACAACTTTTAAAGCTGTTTCAAGTTGCTCTTGTTATGCTCTGTGCTGGCTACTGTTGAATACTAGGTAAACTCCATTCAATGCTCTCTCTTTCTTGCATCAAAAAGGTGTTTAAAACTGTCTTCTGTGCTGTGAAATTGGATAAAATAGAAAGTGATACTGTATGAAATGTAAGTTTGTTCTGATGAATGATTGGCTGGTTGTATGGTTATACGTGTAAAAGTATCATTTTCAGAATAGCATCGGGTGGATTTGGTGGTCTGGTAAGGCTTGTTGGAAAGAGGCATTTTCTTTCTTTCCCAAGAGATAACAGACTGGATATTGATTCAGCAAGTTTATTTAGCTTCATTTATTGTGTCTAACTGAATAGAGCACATTTTTATTTGGAAGGAAGTGTCTCCTGCAGTTTGTGTATGAAACGGTCTCCAGAATTCCTGGTAACAGTGTGTGTGGATGCGTGAATGGGCATACCTTCGTTGAAGGTTGTGCGTCAGGGCTGGTAATTCGGCACATAAAAATCCGCTACCAATCCTTAGTGGACTGGAGTTCCACTGTGGCGACCCCTAACCGGGAAAAGCCGAAAGACTCAACAAAGTGTGTGTGGATGGAGCTATGCCTCTGTAGTGCCACCAGCAGTGCTTGTGTTGGGAGAACCCCTCCTTTGCAATGTCTCCTACAGTGCGCATGGAGGGAGCTCCCCCCACAGTGTCTCCTACAGTGCACATAGAAGGTGCTGTGCCCCCTGAAGTTCCATGGAGAGGGAGTTGTCTCCTGCATCTCCATCGATATTTATTTATATCTAACACCTGTGCTTTAGGTGGTTTGATGACCAGAAGTTAATTTCTGCAAAGCATCATTATTGTCTAGTTACAGATGGCTACACTGAAACGAATGTGCACTTACAGAAATGACTTCTGCTAGTAAAACAGCTCCAGAAATGACAATTTCCTGGGGGAAGTGGTTTATTTCTCCTGCTCATTACTTCGTAGAGTTAATAATGGTAGGAACTAATACATGTGTTGAGCATTGCTGTACATTTATTAACAGCGCTTTTTTATTTTCATTTTTCAGAGGGTCTGTATCGCTCTTTAGCACTGCCGTCCATCAGAAAAATACTGGAGAAGATTCTGTCACGGAAGACTCCCAGGAAGACCCTCATACTGGTACTATAAGAGCACTTGAACAGAGAGCAAATAAACTAGAAGAGCAAGTTCGAGATTTATCGGTAAGATTAATTTAATTTTGTGGTGACTGTTTTGTTGGTGTTACTGTTTGACGTGTTGAATGGTCTAACAGTAATTCTTTTCTTTGGCCAACTGAAACATGCCAACAATTTTCACTGTAATTACACTTGAAATGAGCAAATACATTTTAGAAGCAAAACAGAGACTCACTGACAAGGTTGTATTTACAAAAGTGTGTCTGCAGATCCCAGAGGCTTTCATACAGTAGAAATTGGAGCAGTTGTGTAGCCTGAGTGAAAGAAAAAAGTTAAATGCTCAGTAGCTGCAATTTGTCCATTATGAAGTGGAACTGAGAATGCTAAATGGGCTGAGGTTTCTCTACCTGTTGTCCACTTATGTTTCTTGTTTTACTGCTTTTCTTTCAGTTCTGATTGTTTCAACAGATAGTACTTTAAAGAGTTGTACTGGAGGAAGTGAGTTAGTGTGTACTTCTAGTGGGTGTGACTTGAGTCTTTACAAAATGAAGTTACCTTGCAGCTCAAACAAGTAGTGTTAATTAGAAAATTATAAACGGCAAACTATTCAGGATAAATTATCTCTCTAAATTCTTGCATTCATTTAGTTGATGCTTTAAACTGGACTTTAAGCCAAAATAAAGGCAGTGAATATTTAATTGTGTAATGTTGTATCAACAGCTCATGATATATCAGTCACCACTCGAGGAAGACTCATACCACCGGCAGGATTTTCTTAATACAGCTGTGAGCTTTCATTTGAGGTTATGCAGTTCTGTCTGTGTTGAATGAATGTGAGATATTTAGAGAAATATGAAAATTATTACAATACAAATAATCAGTATCTCTTTTTTGCTGCAATAGACAGATTAATTATCAATACATTTCCTACCTCTCAATTCCTCAGTTTCCTGGTTTTGAGGCTAAAATAATGGGCTTCCACGGATTCCCGGAGTGGACAATTTTTTTTATTAATTTACAGTTTTTAGATTCTCTGCTGGAGCACCCTCTGTATGGAGTCTGCATGTCCTCCCCGCGGTTGAGTGGCATTCAAACGACCTGCGTGAATGGACGTGCCTTCATTGAAGGTCGGGCGTCGGGCTGGCACCTCGCAACCATAAAAATCGACTGCCAATCATTAGCGGACCGGAGTTCCGCTGTGGTGACCCCTAACCAGGAAAAGCCGAAAGAGGAATGAAAAGTGCAGGATGTGTATGATGTCATGCCTGACCCTGACTGTCAGTCATACTTCTAGGTGCATTTATACAGCACATAACAGAAGCCTTTAATTAGCTAGCAACACACAACACAAGGTACTTAAACCATATTAACACAACCAGATTTGCAATGTAACAAGTGCTACATAGTTGGTGAAGTTTGAGGTATACCTTTTATTAAGATATTTAATTTCATTCATGAAGTTAAATGCAAATCCTCCATGAGAAAGCTGACTTTCAATAATGCTAAGTAATGACTATGCACTTACTTGTGATTAGCTTTTTCAACTCCTACTATTTCTTGTCCCTGCATTTGTAATGCCAGTCTTTGTCCTCAAACTGCCATTTTCTTTAGTTTGGCTCCGGTGCTGTACTGTAATACTTTTCTCGATTCAGCGATCGCCAGTGTACTCCACACAGTTAGAAAACATCAGGCATTTCCCCTGGATAGTAGGAAAACAGTATGGATAGTAGGAAAACAGTAAGGTGATTGAAATATACTGGGCCTTGGGGAGTCTGTGCTATAAATTCGACATTTGATGTGCTCCTTGACACTGGTTGCTGGCGTGCTCCTTATGTAGACATCTGTTGCAATCACAAAGTGGATCCCATTCATTATGTGTCTGTGTCCAACAGTGAATAGTCTGTTTTACACAAGCAATTCAAAGGTATCCAGTAACCCTAGCTATTGTTTGCATCGTGTGCCCAGTTATTTCATATTAACTTACTGCAACAAGCCTTGCACATCGCTTGTTACAGTTTTTGAGGTGCTGCTTTATAATTCCTGTTTACATTTTTTTGGAGAATGCTGAAAAATTTGTTCTGTTCTTGCTGTGGACTATTTATGCAGTTTTTAAACCAGTCTCAGTCCAATAATTGGAATAACCCTTGCTGCCAAGTACCTTTTATCTCTGTACTGCAGACTGGTTGTTTTAATACACAAGTACTGAAGTAGCATTGCAGCAATCTGAATATCTTCAGAGTGAATGAGGCTGTTCAACAGGTATTTTTTCAGTAGCTTGACAGGCTTTCTCTACTTTAGCTATACTGCATAACGCTGGTTTTAATTAAACACAAGGGAGTTTGAAAGTTGGGCCTGCCCCCTACCCTCCCCAGTCTCCTGGCTTACTGGCAGTCGGCACGCTTTGCTGTGGCTGACTGCTTGGGCAGTGAGCTCATCTTAGGATGTCTCCAACCCAGTCTTTCAAGAGAAAAGGCTTTCAGTTGCTGTGTCTTACTGGACTGAGCCGTGCAACTAGAATGAAAAATGGTCTCTCAAGATTCGCTGTCCCTGTGATGATCAAACTGCAGGAGCCCCCCCCCCCCCTCTGGAAGTCGGAAGCTGCAATCACTGCTTTGCCTGATGAGATGAATGGATTATTGCTGAAAAGACAGGAAAGGAGGGATGACCAAGCTATAGGTTGAGTGAGTGGTAAATGAGTGGACAGTGCTGCCGTGTTGCTGCTCATGAATAATGTTGCAAACTTTTAAATGTTGGCAGTTTACTGAGTTGGTGGCACACAATTTGGTGCCTCAGTGCAATGTTACTGCAATATGGTTTGTTGATGCAGTTCAGGGGGGAAACTTTTCTGGCAAATCATTAATGATCCAAGGATTAAAGTCACTAAATAATGACATGCATTTTAGTTTCACACTTCGTATCTTTCAGAAAATGAATGCATGGTGGCGGTGCAACACAATGAATCAAGTAACAGTCAAACCACAACAAGCTCGGAGTTTTTTCTTGCAGGAAATCTGTATGTGCTGGTGGATGCTAATAGGTCAGGAGTCAGGATTGAAGCAACTTATGCAAAAAAAGTTTGCTTTTCTTGGTGCTTTGCCAATGTAACTTTACGTTATTGACCCATTAAACTTGCTGCTGCATATTACAATCGGGCGTTGTCCAGATTTCTTGCACCAAGACTGAAAGTTGAAAGGGATGGCTGCATGTGTAGGTGTTTGTAGCTTATTCAGCTGAACTCATCAGGTCTGCAGTTGTAATAGAGGTGAAAGAAATAATTTCCTTTGTGAGAGCAACTTAAAGGAATAAGTTATAGAAGCATACCATGTGTGTGATTTAAGAAAAAATACACTTGACTACATGGCTGCTGTAACTGCACTGCATACAGTATCCTCCCGACTGTGCCAGCACCAACTAACTTCACCTACTTTTTTAACTTTCCTTTCAAGCTTGATTTGAGTTTAATGTTGTATTTGCTTTGGCTGTTCTGAAATTAGGTGCACCCAGTGAACATATCTTTGCTACACATTTAAAAAAAAAAATTACTACTTACTACAGGGTCTGGGGCCATATTTTGGTTGTCTGTTCTTCAGTTTTGCATTTGAAAGTTGGTATCCCACAATTCCGTCTGAGTCGGCAGGGTTACATAATTATATATGCAAGTTGTATGTTAATCAACATACAGATTTGTACCCTATATTTCATAGGCCTTTGTCCAGATTTTTGATTATTCCGGGTTGAGAGGTGTGATGCATTTGTGTTTGCCACTGTATGCTATAAATGAAATCTTCTGATGCCTTTTAAGTAGCATGGTTTTGGAATTAATGCAAATATGAACAAGCAATACAAGAGGCAACTTGTTCAAGGAGAACCACACCCACAGATTCAAACATGTTTGTTTTCTCTTGGTTTAGTGTTTCCTATGTTTTAACACCACTCTGGGACTATTTACAGTTTTTTTTTTTTTTTTTTTTTTTTCTTTTAAATATTTTCATACATAATTTGGCCACATGGGGTGTAGCATCTTGAAGTTAGTGTGATCCTGATTGTTTAGTCTACCTTTAGGTATCCCACAAAGCAATGCTAATCTATTAAAAAAACAAAAAAAAAAAACTTTCTTCCTAAAGCTCCATCACTGCGTTGATTTTTTTTTTTTTTACATGCATACACTATCTTTCAGTCAGTTTTTTAAGTAACCTTTCATGCCATTCAGTACAGACAGTGCAAATGAACAGACTTTCAAATGAACAGAATGGCTAAATTAGTCTTTTTGTGAAGCCTGAATTGTGCTATGACCTATGTATGTACCTTCTGGAAGTCTGAATTTGAATGTCAGAGGATAGAGCTTTATGTTCACTTCACGTGTTTAGGTTTCTGTAATGCTCAGCTTCACCATTGCTCCAACAGTCAACTATTAAGGCACATGGATAACCTGAAAATATTTACTCCATTGCACGCTGAAAAACTTCACTTGCAGAATTTATTTCAAATGGCATCCTTTTGAATCTGTATCTGCCAAACAGAGTACCAAAAGTTGTTAGAAATGAGGATTTGTGATCCAGAATCACTTCAAAATGAACTCTTTATCTAAAATGGAAAATACAGTGGCATTCAGTATTAGAGCTACAGCCTCTTCGACTCTGCGCATGGGATGATACGGTCTTTTTAATGCTTTGTTCAGATCTCTTGGGTCCATGCATATTCTGATTTTTGTCTGAGCTTTTTTGTGAGCTGCTACCATGGACGACACCCATTCCGTTGACAAATCACACCTTGCTGCGCCATTTTATCCAACTGATCTTTAACTTGTCTTGCTTCGCTATTGGAGCTGCTCTTGCTAGTCTGACTATTGGAGTGTTCTCTGGGTCTAACGTCATTTGAAAAACACAACTGGCTGGTTCTAACGTCATGGAATACACAACTGGAAGTTTGCTTAATTTGGTCATCGAAAACATCAGCATACTCTGAAAAAATGGCTTTTGAAAAACGGACTGCATTTGCATGATTAACTTCTTTGGCAAAAGAAAGCGGATATCTTGGAGACCCAGTAAAGATTGCACTGGTCTTCAGACTACGTAGAATTGACAATTTTGTAACCACTCTCTGCCAAATAACATGATCACTGAAACTTCGTTTTTGAATTTCTTCACCTTCATTGAGTTGTTTTAGTTCTCACTCTTGCAAATGTTTCTGCTGATATAACCTTACACTTTGAGCCAGTGTCTACCTTGAGCTCTGGATTTTCCATTAATCTGGACAGTACAATATACTAACTTCTTGATAAGTTCACTGCATCAACTCTCTTTCGCCAAGCAAAATGAATACCCTCGTGCGTGCATCTTTATCTGCATAAGCTGCTTGTCTGAAAATATCGTACTCTTGCTCAAATATTCTCCAGTTCTCTGCAATATCCTGATCAAAAAAGTGGTAGGGGTTTAATACCTTTTGTACTCTGAACTTGTACCTTTCGTTGAGCTTTTCTGAATTTTTCGAATAAACAAACTTTTACTTTTGAATAATTGGACTTTGCGAAATAAACTTCTCAGGCTTTTCAAAACTTTTACTAAACCTTGCAAAATAACTACTCTGGCTTTTCGATAATTTGCCTTTATCGATTTAAAATTCCAAAAGTAATCCGTGAAGGCAGGAATGCTGCAGTCCTTAATCTTCACTTACTAAAGTCCTCGCTTTAAGAAACATTTGAGGATGTTGCAACGCGACTGAGTAATTCACAAGTAAGAACATGCCAAGTAACTGCACAATACAAGTAACTGCACACAGCAGACTGAAGTGTCCCCAAAATGATGGTACCTTGCTAGGCAACTCTTTACAGTATAAGAAGCACTCTGTAATGGCGGTTCTTTGCGAATAGACACCCATCACACAGTAAACTTTTCGAAATAGCTGTAGTTTGATGGAATTACACGAAGCAGTTGCACTTTGCACACAACAAACTCCAGTACATGCACAGTAGTAAGTGGACACTAAGCACTTTTACACACGCTGAGATTATGCCCTTGATAACAGTACAAGGTCTTAGTTATGCCAAAATACAGCACTTTGCCAAAACACATGCAGTCCCCTTACTTTATCTCGCTTATTGTGCCCTTTATTTTCTTTTTTGTAATTGTTTTGCTTGTTTAAGCCCTTTTTATGCCCAATACACTTTTCTTGTGCTTGTTTTACTTTAAACATTCCCAACTTTGCCTCAAACACTCTCATTTTGCTTTAAACACACTCATTTTCTGCTTTACACATGCTCGTTTTGCTTTATTGTTAATCATTTCATCTTGTACTTTTCTTTCTGCTTGCCTGATAATGCGGTCTGTGCCCTTGTATTGCCTCTCTATTATCCTATTATCTTTCACATCAAATACATCAAACAACTTGTGTTTTTTCTCATTGCCTTTGTTCTTTTGGCTATGTTTGTGCACTGGCTATGTTTGTGCACTTTTCTCCCTGTTTTACCTTCACTGTCGTCTTTACATCTCATGGCTTGGAATATTCTTCTCTCTTGAGACACGAATAAACAAATCTTCTTGGGTTCTGTTTTAAGCAGCTTTATTGCATACAAACACATTTACTGCAGTTAACTATTGATTCTAACTTGAGTAATTTGTATACAGTTAATGACTACAATCGTGCATGCTTACTGCTTCTACAAAATGGCACTAAGGTTGTGCACGTGTGTGGGTTGTAGTACAGCCTTGCATGCTTCTTAAAGATACAAGCACACATACTGTATGTTCTACAGAACGGATCCCCCATTAAGAGCTGACTTTTAGAAAACCGTTTTTTACGTTAGCCAAAACTATATGGGACATGTCCTCTCGGATTAGATGACCGGCCAGCTTCCAGAGCTTTAGCGCACCTTCCACATGCCCTGATCTCTGAAGAGATCGCGAAGAGTGGTATAAAGTCAGTGGTTAGGGTACCAAAAACTCAAAAACTTTATTTGAAGATCTCTGTTCATTTGCTGTGGCTTCAAGCGACCGTCAGCTAACACTTCCCCAAAGTAATACTTAACAGGACAACTCTGAAGAATACTTTCCACTTTACCATTTTTTTTTCCTTTTAAAGAAAACTAACTTTTCTCTGTGGTTGTCAGGAATGGTTTTTTTTGTACATTTGTCATTGCCATTTTATTTGGGATAGAGTGCTGGTGGAAGGTTTCACTATCCACTTGTCAAGACTCCCCCCCCCCCCCCCCCCCAGTACAGAGATAAACTTGGGTTGTTCCTTCCTGGATCCCCAAGAAGAAAATATTTTCTGTCTCCACAGCCACTGTAGGTAATGATAGTATACTGTAGAGTCTTAAGACTGATGCAAAAGTCACTGAAGAGCAGTGCTGACTTGGTGGTACTGTTTTAAATATTTCCTTATTAAGTCGACTGGCAGAAATCGTTCCTGCAGCTTCAGTTGCTTACCGTTTTGAAAGTCCCTTTTCTGCATATTCTTTCACAGGGTGTGATTTAGGGCTGCCATCATTTTACAGGCCTCACAAAGGCAAATTTTTCCTTTTCGCAGAAGGAATGTTATGAATCAAAGTGGGATTTCCAGTTTAATGTGCCAGTGTATCATTTTTATTATGTGTGTGTCTAGTCTTACTAAGAGAGAGAAGGTACAGTGAATGAATGCTTAGTGATACTATGTTGAGCGTTAAGCATAAAGACTTGAGGGATGCTGTAAATTGGTCAAGCAGAGCAACCATAGTTCTTTGGGGCTGTTACTTTCTAATGTATTAATTTCTGGATCCTATCTCGAGTTGCATATTCTCTCTTTATAGAGCTTTGTTGCTATTCTTACTTTTATGGTTGTTATGCATCCCTCTGTGGTTTTGCCATACTTTCATGATTTGTGGTAATTTTTTCTGTAGTGTTCTGCCTTCATGAAATTCCCTTTGGAATGCACTCTGGCGTTTGATGTTCTGGTAAGTCAGTGCTTGAAAGTGATTCTGAGTACTGATATAGGTTCATAGGTTCATACTAGGCTATCTGCCCTGGGGCATTTATAAGCCTAGCCCGATTGTGTTTGGCTTATGCCAACCCTTGATTTGAGTATACTGTACCCTTTTTAAAATTTAGTTTACTGTACCTCTGTCTAATAGTGACATGGAAGTAATCCCCGGGACAAACCTACGATTCCCCCATCCACTCATCAAGATTCTTCTTGAGAGTCCTTGAGTGCTCTGCCTAACATGGATTGGAATTCTATGTGGTGTTTTTGTCTAGTGACAGCCTTTATGTCCAAGTTGCTCACTTGAGCTCTCAATCCTTACACAGATCACCCTTAATTGAGTTCTGCATGATGTTATTGTTGAGGCTGTGTAACTTTCTCCTTACTGTAGTAAAAGATGTTTGGGAAATTGCGAATAGTATGGATTCTGCAAGGCTAGAATTTGCTACTGCTGAATATATTGCTTTCATTTTGTGTGTGGTCACACTGTTAATGTTGATGTACATTGATGTACTGTCGCATTTGGTAATGTTTTGAATGGCAGTATGTTTATGGGCAAGTGGTTTTGTTCAGTGTATGGAGGCAGTTAATGACAAGTTGTCTTGTTTTTTTTTTTTTTTTTTGGGAAGAACGGTATGGATTTGAAATTAGAAATGAACACTAATTGTCTCAGAAGCTGTCTCTGTGTGTGTCTCTCACTCACACACGTGCGCTCTCTCTCTCTCACTCACACGCGCGCTCGCTTGCACTCGTGCTCGCTCTCGCACGCTCTCATTGTTGCACAGTTGTGGTCAAGTGTTTAAATTATTCTGTTTGTAATGTCAACCCCCCCTCCCATTTCTGATGCAAATGTAGTACAAAACTGTAGGACAGGGATGTAGTACACTTCACAAGGGAATGAAGGCTCATTCCTGAAACTGTTTGGAGGGTGATGAGAGGGAGGGTGGAATGCTAACTTCTGGGAGTAGATCATGGAGATTGTTGATGTGCACTTGGGAGCTGTGTGTGAAGTATGCAGCAGTGTTGTGTTTAAAAGTTCCTCATGTGAGTGAAAACCCAGTCGGGCACATATTGCAATATTGTGGACAGTTGTGTGGTATGTACTGCACAGCTGGCATCATTGTCTTTGCTTACCCACATGAGAATAATACATACATGAAATCAATTTCCACAGAAACCAAAAGCACCGTTATGCCATTTTTAAAAATGAACTGCAGCAAGCATGAGACTGCTGGCAATACAGTTCATATTACATATGCAGCCTGTTTCACCATTTCAGAAACTTGGCAGTAACTCCTTGAAAAGTACTGATTAGATTGCATTATTTTTATCCTGTCGCAATTCATACCCATGAAAAAATAAGAACAAGTCCATGTAAAAGACTACCACACTTGTTAATATTTCTATCTCCACTCTAGCACTGTTAACATGGCATCATGCCATGTGTGGGGAGGGTACCACGTACCACAAGTGCTGTCTTGACGGTTTCAGCTAGGAAGTAATTCCACCAAAGAAAATGCGTAAGTTACCACTACAGTAAAACAGTTTTACAGTGTGTGCAAAATAAAATCGGAACACTTGGCATGATAGTATGGTAAATAACTTAAAAAAAAAAATAGAAGCTGTACGTAGCTCCTGTCATTGAGTAATCTGGGAGAAACTGACTTTGTCTATACTAAGCTTTCATTTGGAATGTCAGAGGCACCTTCTTGTCCTAGTGACACTAGGCAGCCACCACAAAAAAATGTGAAGGTGATGCCTTGTGTGCAAAGGTGACAGCAGATAACTTGCCATTTATTTGGAGAGTAAAATTAGATAGCATGTGTATAATATTCTCATGGTTTATTATCAAATTTTTGAATCTAACTCCGTCGACTGCACTTTGTTCGAACACGACAATGTCGAACTCCAAAAGCCAACCTAGGAATGGGTTTTAGCATGGGTAGAGATCGAGGCGAGGTTTGTAGTTCGGCAATAGCAGTGAGCACCTATCTCGACCCATGTTAAACCCGTTGCTAGGTTGGCTTTTGGAGTTCCGCATTGCCGTGTTCGACTTTCTGTGTTTGAGCAAGTGCAGTCGACTTAGAGTTAGATTCGAAAATTTGATAGTAAACCTATTCTCATACCTCTACTGCATGTGGTCTGCCATGAAATTAATGAATTCTATTGTTACGTCCTTCTGCTATTCCTTCTCAAATCTCTGTTACTGAAGCTTCCAGAAAGTCCTCTACTTTGACATGCTAAGCTTCCTCATGGCATAAAGGTATCTTATTGCATCTCATTTAGCAAGTTATTCTGACTTCCTCTTTGATTTTTAATGTTATTGTGGCAGAGCAAGCTTCTGTATCTCATTCAAACTAGTTGGGAACCCTGCTTAGCCAAGTAATTTCTTCATTTAACCTCATTTCAGTTCAGTTTGTGTTTCTCAATTTTGCTACAGTTAAAAATAAGAGCACAACATTAAATGCATCAAACAAAACGATAAAACATCAGATAATCAGTATTAAATCCAAAAATAGTAAAACTCGTGGGTAAAGCTTATGGAATAAAGTCTTCAGATACCTTTTAAGAGCTACAAGGATGTCAGTGCCTTGGCCATTAGGCTTATGAATGTAAGTAATGAACATTGGGAATTGACTCCCAGTGATCCATTTGGAATGTGGAAGCCAATAGCAGTGTTCTTCATATGCATCATTGCTGTAGTAGCCTAAGCGGTATGGCTCGTTTCCTACAGGGATGCAACAGCCATCCAGTTTCCAAAGCTTTAGGGCACATTCTTCATGCCCAAACTGTTTCATCTCCGGCTCAGATGATATGTTTAGGTGCCAAGCCCTTCACAGGTTTCTTGCTGCCGAAGAGTGCAATCCTTCTGGGGCTTTTTAGGATTGACTGCCGTTTTGTGCTGATGTTCTTCGTGCATCACTGTTGCAGTCATTACATTTGGGTTGTCTACCTGCAGGTAGCCCTCGGTCGGCCTGAATGCTGGAGTCTTGGGATTTCTGAATCGGATGCTGTCGCTTCTTCCATGACGTCAGGAAGTCATGGGTATAAAACATGCAGCCAACGCCATTACATCAGCTTTTTCTTGCTGTGCAGTGTCCAAAGCAGAAGCAGTTGGCAAGTGCCGGCCAGCTGCCTCCTGAAATTTTCGTTTTTAGAGTTTCAGACCTGAAGTTTTCTTCTAAAAGATAAGTAAATTGTCTTGCCTGTGGAAAGCAAATACCTCCACAGAGTCTTTCGTTCTTACCGAGTCACCTGTTTTCAGACCACTATGTTCTTTGCTGTCGGTTTTGTGCCTTTTTCAACGCCTGAACTATTTGTCATCGGGCAATTTTTGTCACTAAATTCTTTTGCTCTTGTTCTCCGTATTTCAAAATGGCTTCGATAAGCCCTCATATTTACCAGTCTTCCGAAAAAACTTAAGGGTAGACAGAGACGGACCGCATAGGCTGGTACTCAGTGAGGTGCCTTTGCAGCCCCTGATACCCACTTCTACCTGTACAGATTCTCAGGCCTTTGTGGAGACCCTTTTGAAGTCTGGTATGCCACGAGTCTATGGAGCCTGCGCATGTCTCTACCTTGGATGGGTCCGGAGCCACCGGCTTCTGAGGGTGTTTTCCAACCTTCCGATGTTCATATTAAACAGGCATCTTCGTTTTTGACTAAATCTACCAAGTTTCTCAGGCCCAGTGTTCGTACTACGCCTAGAAAACAGTTGACCAAAGTGCATGCTCAAGCTCCCATGCCGGGGAAATTTGCATTAAAATGGCTGAAGACCTTATAACTTTAGTTGGGGGAAGCCAGCCTTCCCCCCTGTAAGACAAAGGATTGATTTTTTTCCTTCTGATCCTAGAAACCGTGAGTCCATTGACTGATCCCGCTGATTGCCAGGACATTCTATTATCTTCCTATGAGGATTCGGATGCAGAGGATTCCATCCCCTCTGCCTCCCCTCCAGAGGACTTTTCTTTTGGTGAAATCTTGCATACCTTAAGAGAGCATTTCCACTGAGAATGCAAAGACTACCCACAGTCCAAACAGAGACTCAAGAGAATTTTTAGACTTTCCTCAGCACAGGCCTCTAGGTATAACCCCTGTTCTGGAAATTGTCTTCTTGGAATCCAGCCTTACCCCTGATACTTTGCCTCCAGCGGTCAGGAATCCTGACTGGTACTAGAGTACCTGACTCCCACAAGCTTCTCCAAGAATCCTACTGCAGATCCACAGACTATTTCCCAGGGACCTAAAAGCTTTAAGGCTACAACAGCCAAAAGCCCTACCCCTTTGGACAGGGACTCTAGGGCTTTAGACAGATGGGGTAAGAAGATGTACACCTCTGCTACTCTTGCCATCAGGACTTTAAATTGCCAGTTTCATATATTAAAATGTCCGCAACATATGGAGCTAATTAAACAGAAATTGATGTTGATTCCCGATTGTGCAGAACATAAAGATTTACAAGAGTTAATGCCTTCTGCTAACCAAGTTGGAAAACATACTTTGCAATGTGGTTTTGATGCCTTAGAAGCATCCTGCAGGGTTGCTGTCACTGGGTCTGTTTTTAGAAGGCATGCTTGGCTTAAGGAACATATCTTGCCAGACTGTCAAAGCAAACTTACTAGATGCACCATTAAGTCAAGAACGCCTGTTTGGCAGTAAAGCAGAAGTCGTCCTCAAAAAGATGGAGGAAAAAGCTAAATCTGTGCACACAATTATTTCTTACAGGTACAGCCACCTAGATTCAGTAGGCATTGGCCTTAAGTCTGGTCCTTTCCAGTACCACCCAGACCTTCAGTCCTAACCCAGAGGCAGCAGACCACCACGATTACAGTCTCAGGGTATGCACAGATCTGAGCAATGGAGTGTTCCCACCTCTAAACAGGGAGTAGTAAGCCACCATCCTATGGTAAAATTTCACAATGACTTATAACTCTTCCAAGCCTTGCCCAAGTACTTGCACCCTTAGGAGGAAAACTTGCCCTACATGCAAAAAACTGGGAGTACATCACTCAAGACAGATGGGTCTTAAACATTTGTATCCCAGGGATACAGATTCTACTTCCACTCACTGACGACCCCAAGCAGATGGCCAGGCCTCCCCCTAAACCAGTGAGCAGAGGCCCAAAAGCAAGTACTCTATTCAACCTGTCCCAGCAGAGCATAGGGGACAAGGTTTTTACTCCAGACTGTTTCTGGTAACCAGGAAAGAAAACTCTTGGCACCCTATCCTGGATCTGTCTCTTCTCAACACCTAATAACTCTTAGAATAGCAAGCGTAGATCCCCTGGACTCGAGCCGTGAATCAGAAGCAAACTCGCCTGTTGCTTTTTGTCACACAACTTTATTCGATAACTGCCAGCACCACAAAGTACATCTAGTAAGAATGGTTGAGCGCTTTCATCTGCATTTACCAGATTTCTTCAGAACCTTTTAACTTAACATGTCACTTCCTTTATATACACAAATATTTGGCGGCAAAAAGTTAATTACATAATTGGTTAAAACAAAATTGTTAATTAAAACAATCACTCAATTGACATTTGTTGTGAATAAAATGCAATAAAAGTCACAAAATATATATATTAACCACTGTCATAAAATGTACTATATACTAGTACTAAAGTGCTTTTATACAGTGCATGATACACATTTCATTACTGGGTCCCTTATACTATCTACCCTATACTAAAATTTTAAATTTATAAATTCATAGTAAATATATATAAATAAGTAAAAATATATATTGTGTGTTAATGTATAAAATATATATAAAATGTACTCGGCTGATGAAATTTCCTTACTCTAACGCCAAAAAAGGCTTGATACTTATATAGTCATTTATACCGGGATGTGGCATCTAAACATATCTGCCACTTGCTTTCTAACCAAGCTAAATATATTTTCCAATTTCCTCCTCTTCATTTACCTCTACCTGGTCTATAATAGCAAATTTAAAACTATGTTCACTTCCCTTTTCTATAATGTGTCTACTTAGAGCGTTCTTAGTATCTCCTTTCCTAATACTATACAGGTGCTATATACGAGTTTTGAATTTCCTCTCAGTCTTTCCTATATAGTATACGCATTTCTCACACTCAGCAATATACACAATCGCTGTATTGCAATTACCCTTCTTAGGGTATACTACAGATTTCACAATATTCTTAAGTCTCATCCTACATTTTGTGTTAATATATTTACACGGACTACATGCACCACAACTCGTAGTGCCCTTCCTACTGTTTCCTGTATAGGCCTTTTTCTTAGTCTCTATTATTCTTTTTAAATTCAAACCTGTTTTATATACTATAGAGGGTTTTGTGCCTAGTATGTTTCCAATAGGTACATTACTAGTAATTATGTCCCAATGTTTCTTCAGAATTTCTATCATAATGTTGGTATAGGGGTTAAATCTGATTATGCATACTCTGTTATCTCGGTCTATTTGGACCTTAGTACTCACCATACTGCCTGTACCCAGTAGTGGTACATATTTACTACCCATTCTTTCTTAACATAAGACGTAATGTTGGTCAACATATGTTTAGGGTAACCTCTATCTAAAAATAACTTAAAAAGAGTATCTAATTCACTTTGCATAATCTCCTTAGTCGATGACATTCTGGCTATCCTTATGCATTGGCCTTTAACTACATTACGAAAGATGTGGCCAGGATGACAACTGCTATAATGTATGTAGTCATTTGAAAACGTGTTTTTCTATATTCTAGACTCAAACCCTTGTCCTGTAGTACTAATCCAAGTGTCCAGATATGCTATTCCCACTTTGTCATACTGGTAGGTAAATTTGAGGAATTCCGTGGTGTTAAGGTACTCAAAGAACTCTTGTATCTTCTCTTCTGGACCTTTCCATAAAATAAACATGTCCAGGAACCTAGTGTATAGTCCGATGTATTGGTAATATTCACTTGGGAAGATGTACTTGTTCTCCCACTCGAGCATAACCAAATTAGCAAAATGGGGGCACAAGAAGCCCCATTGCAACACCAGAGTTTGTTTAAAGTGTTGACCAGTGGAAGATGTAGTTGTGGTCTAGGACCAGCCCCATCATATCCATGATGAGATTGATCCTGTCCCAACTACAACCTGAATACTTGGTCATGCTATTACAAAAATATTCAAGACCAATATCTGCCGGTATACTGGAAAATAAATCTTTCACATCAACTGTGAGGAAAATCAAATTCTCCTGCCAAACTTCATCCGTTAGTTTGCTCAAAAAATCCCATGAATCTTTTACTATGTGGTTAACTTTAGTATATATATGTTTCATCCAGTGGTCAATGGCTACCTCTAACTTAAATGTTTTCGATTTGGAGCCAGATATAATAGGTCTAAAAGGTGGATGTTCCAGATTTTTATGTAATTTAGGTATTCCTATAATTTTAGATAATAATGGAAAATCATTTTTGAAAAATTCATATACTTCATTGGTGGTTCTTCTATCTAATAAATACTCCTCTACAGCAAAATCTATCCTTCTATATCCTGTAATTATTTGGTTCAACGACACTTGTTCGTAGTTACCAGATTCATTTAGGATCTTCTATATTTCCCTTAGGTATTCTTTATTTTCAAAAATCACAATCCCACCACCTTTATCTGGCTTCATTATTCTTATCTCATCATTCATAATGAGATTCTCTAAACATTTCCTTTCTTCAGTTAGTAAATTGTCCTTATTAGCTGTGGAATCTAACTTGTTATTCTTTATATTCCTGTGTAAAATGTGTAAATCTTTACAAACCATTTTCTCGTATAAAGCTATCTGTGCGTTAGATACAGGAATGTACGTGCAGTTAGTGTTTCCTTTTCCTTTATTCTGGCCTTGATTGAACTGTATAGCAAGATTTAATCTTCTACAGAATAATTTCACCTCTTTTATGGCATCAAAAATATCAAATTTAACTGTGGGTATGAATTTCATCCCCTTGCTAAACAATGTAGTAATTTCCGTAGTAACCTGAACTTGTGTATAGTTGTATACTTTAAACCCTTCAAAGCAATGTATGTTCGGGATTTTACTGGATTTTCCTCAGGTATACTAATACTAGTACAAAAAGTAGATGCCTTCTCATTAATTCTGTTATCTACAGGGGTGGGGGGTGCATACTTCTGTACACTTTTTCCACCACCTTCTCCGTCGATCATTCCATCTGTATTCTCTATTGATTGTATCCCTTTGCCATCTTTTGGTGCCGGTAAAATCGCCCCTTGAAAATTTTCTTCTTCGTTCAACCTATACTTTCTTCTTCTTCCTTTTGTTTCAACTACTTCAAATACCCCTTCCCTTTCATCTGTATACTTAGGCCAGATGTACGCTCTTCCTGTCCTATACATTTCCATATCTCGCTCTATTTTATTCATTTTTCTATTGTAAACATTATGCACTTTACTTTTTGCATTAGTAAACTGTTTGGAATATAAATCATACCATTCAACAAAATCCACATCTTTTATAATAGATTCATTTAAACATTCTACTTCCTGTAGAAGGGCATTAATTTTTTCTTCATTACATTTCAAAAGTGCTTTCATGTACGAAAAGCCAAAATCATCGAACATTTTGTTAAACAATTGCTCAATTTTTGAAGAATATTTTAAACCCAGTGGTAGTTTGAAAACCTCAAACCTTTTGGTACCACTTGTAATTGAATACATTTTTCAAGATATGCATTGTCCACTTTTACACTTTTAAGTTGTATTAGTTTTTTTACCCAATAAATAAATTCTGGATTTCACATCATTAGTAACATTTTCCTCACATTCATATACTTTTTGCCTGTATTCACTTGTATTTCTCCCCCCAAAATTATCTTCATCAGCTAAAAATTCATTTAGTACTTTAGATACATTTAACACACGTTCGATAATCCCTTTTCTGAATACCTTTCGGTTTAGGACTAGATATCTTATCTAAGTTTACAGTACCTTTGTTTTTGCTATTTGCCTTCTTGGCAATAGCTGAATATGTCGTACTGGAGCACGCTGCTCTTTAGGCGTGCCCCATTCTCATATTCTCACTGTTAGTATGAAATAAGCTGAAATCAAATGTAAAATCAGCTTCAATTGATATGTCCCTGTTTTCATCTCCTATATCCAAATCGTATTTTAGTCCCTTCACCTTGTCCATTAGGGATATCACTAACTCGCTGGTAACCTCCACCAACACCTTCCACTTCGATGTCTCCGCTGGCTTGAATACTTTGAATAGTTTTGCTGGTTCCACACCTGCTGTTACAGCTTCAGTGAGATTCTGCACAAGTTCAAGGAGCCTGTTGACGTCTCCTTGTAATGACGTCACTTCCGACCGTAGTGTAGAGTACTCTTCACGACTCAATGGAGTCCCAAGACAATCCACCTCTGCTATTTCGCAACTAGTAACCAAAGTGGAACAAAACAACAATAACTCTTAGAATAGCAAGTAGATCCCTGGACTCGAGCCGTGAATCAGAAGCAAACTCGCCTGTTGCTTTTTGTCACACAACTTTATTCGATAACTGCCAGCACCACAAAGTACATCTAGTAAGAATGGTTGAGCGCTTTCATCTGCATTTACCAGATTTCTTCAGAACCTTTTACCTTAACATGTCACTTCCTTTATATACACAAATTTTTGGCGGCAAAAAGTTAATTACATAATTGGTTAAAAACAAAATTGTTAATTAAAAACAAAATCACTCAATTGACATTGTCCAGGGGATCTACGCTTGCTATTCTAAGAGTTATTGTTGTTTTGTTCTTCTCAACACCTTCTTGGTGGTTCAAGATGCTTACACTCCAACAGTGGCTTCCTATGCTAGCCAAGGACTCCTGGCTAGCCACCCTAGACTTAAAAGAAGCTTATCTGCACATCCCCATAAGGGAATCTTGCAGGAAATGCCTACGTTTTCAGAGCAGGATGTATGCATTAAAAGTTCCCTGCCCTTCCCTTTGGCTTTTATCTGCTGCACCCAGGGTATTCACAAAATGCCTAGCTCCAGCCGTTGCATATTGCAGGCAGAGAATTTCAAATTTACCCATACTTGAACCATTGCCCGATTCAGGCAGACAGTCAGGAATTGCTACTCCAGCGCCTGACATTTGTAAAGAGACTTATAACTTCACTGGGGTACACCATCAATGAAAATAAATTGAATCAGGTACCCAGCCAACAGATCGTATTCCTGGGAGCAAGCTTGAACATAACTTCCCGGATGGCATTCCTCAGTCTAGAAAAACAAATTTGACAAACTTCTTCCTTCTTCAATCTACTGGCTGCCAAAACCCAGCTGTATGCAAGATAAATACTGCAAGCCCTAGGGTTCATGACCTTTTGCATTCTACTAATTCCATATGCAAGATCGCATATGAGGAAACTTCAGTGGTACTTTAAAAAAAAAAAAAAATGTCTGTCAACATTCTCGGGACCTGGAAACAATGACTCCTATCATTCTTTGCCTAGGGGCAGAGTTCCTTTGGGCAGAGGCCTGCTACCACAACAAAGGACTCCCTTTCACTCTGCCCCCTGCCACCAAGACCCTAACAAGAAACGCATCTGACTATGCATCGGGGGCTCGCATGGCAAGACAAAGGTATTCGGGGCAAATGGAGCCTAAAGCAAATGCACCTGCATATCAATCAAAAAGAAATGTTAGCTGTACAGAATGCTCGGACAGCCTTCAAACGCCTTATTCTTCCAGGGCAACTATTGATAAAGGCAGGTAACACCTTTTATGTGGTACATAAAGCCGGGGGGGACCCATTCCTACCCACTCTGCAGGTTAGCTATGGCTCTGTGGCTCACCGCCTTTAGCAATCAAGTGCTAAACTAAATTCACTGGCAGACGACTTAAGCAGAAATCTAATGGACCCGCATGAGTGGAAACTGGAGCCTAAATCATTCAAGCTACTGATCCACATGTGGGGGGCACCAGCGGTGGACCTCTTTGCTTCCCCTCAGAAATTTAAATTGAGCAACTATTGCACCAGAACTCCCCACAGCCAAGCATGGAAAGTGGATGCTCTGTCCTTTACATGGGTAAACCTCTCACTCTATGCCTTTTCCCCCTCCTCTCGAAGGTTCTACTAAAGATCAAACAGGACAAGCCAAGGACAATCTTGACTGCACCAGACTGGCCACAACAGCACTGGTACCCACCTTTGTGCAGTCTTGACAGTACTGCCACCTTGGCACCTGCCCCAGACCCCTTCCCTGCTGTCCTAGCAGGAGGGCACAAACCCTGAACCTAGCCGTCTGGTTCATCCCCTGAACCCTCAGTAAACAGGTGCTGTATGTCATCCTGGAGGCAAAAAGGCATAGTACTAGAAAATCCTAATCAGAAAAGATACTGTTCTTGGAGCCAGTCTCAAGGAATGGTCACAGCCGTGCCCAGCTTACCTCGTATACTAGATTACTTAACAGATGTTCCACAAAGGCTTAGCCTTCTCTTCAGTTAAGATTCATGCCTCTCCCATCTCGGCTCATTATAATACTGAGCCCACCCCTCTTCTATCATCCTCTAGTCTAACAGTTCTGGAGACTAGCCAAAAATGTAAGAGCTCCCACCGCAGCCTGGGACCTTTACTTTGCCAAAGGTGTGGTATCTAGTGTGGCTTTAAACCAATCCATTAATTTGCCAACCTTTTTCCCTAATCCTCAGAATAAAGGGAAAAGGATCCTGCACTCCCTGGATGCACACACAGCTTAGGCTCTATCTGGACAGGACTAAACCTTTCAGAAAATCTGACCAGCTGCCAGTCAGCTTTTGCTACAGGGGCGGAGGGCAAGGCCATTTCAAAGCAAACCAATTCTACATGGATGGCACACTGCATCCATTTCTGCTGCAGACATCCTGGGGAAACCTGCCCCACAGGGGGAACAGAACTCATTCCACTAGGGCTACATCAACCTCTACAGCATTTCTCAGGGGAGTCCCTGCCACAGGGACATGCTGTAACCTGGAGCTCTGTACACACCTTCACCAAGCACTACCACTTATATTTTTTCTAAATCCAGAGCTGGATTTGCTACAGTAGTCTTACAGGGCCTGCTTGCCAGCCCTAATGCTTCTTGACTGCCTCCACTCATCCTCAGCTTTGAGAATCGACCCAAATGTGATGACTGCAACAGTGAAACACGAAGAACTGTTGCAGTCCTGGTTACCCTCCCTCCAGCCCTCTGACTTCTCTCTATACTTCTACTTATTCCTTGGTGTTTGGCCATATCTTATAACATTGGTATTTACTTTCTACTGGGGGTGTTCCACACCATGTAAAAGCCTCATTTTGTGGGGGCTCCTGACATCTGGGGCAAGAAAAACTGATGTAATGGCGTCGGCTGCATGTTTTATACCCATCCTGACGTCATGGAAGAAGCGACAGCATCCAACACAGAAATCCCAAGACTCTCTGGCAGATAACCCAAATGTGATGACTGCAACAGTGAATATAACATCTACATTTATGGTAAGTGTACACAACTGTACTTTCCTTTTCTGGGCAGATTGTCTCCTGGGGGGAGGGGGTCCTGTTGAATAAAGTTATTTTAAAGCTAGGAGTTAATGTACTTGTCACTAGACTGCATTGTACTTTTGAACATGAATACTTTATTTTTCTCTAACTGTTTACAAAAGTAAAGTACATCAACATTTTTGTTTGTGGAGAAATTTTTACTTTTGGGTCTTTTTGTAATGCCGTTTTTCTGGGGGGTGGGGACTTTTAAAAGACACTTAAATTTTACTGGCTTTTGCTGTTTTCCTCTTGACCATGGAACAAACTGGCAGTCCCACACTGGCAGTCCCACAGTCTCTTTCCAGCCACAAAGAAAAAGCTAAGCTAACAGCCTTTGCCACCACAGCAGGCTAGCAATTTGCCTCAGCCACAGGTGGGTGACTCTGCTGTGGCCATTAGTTGTACCTCAGATCTCTTCTTTCACTATAAATCGCTGTGGTGTAACACTGGCAGTCACTGTGGACCAGGAGTTAGCCATGTTTGCAGCTGCTAGGGTCCCTTTAATGGGCAAGGGAGCATCAGTCTTGTTCCTGGGAAAGGGAACAGGAAAGGCTTCTGTGGTTTTTCAGAATGTTGTGATCTTCCCTGGGGTACTGCTGCTGCCGCTAACACTATTGGCTCCATTTCCCCTGTTAAAGAGAAAACGAAAACTAAAAATATGTTTTCCTTCTCAAATTTACGTGGACAGGAGTAATTTACTGGGTCTGGTTCACTTTTTTAATTCAGGCTGTTGAGCCGCCTTATGAAATAGTTACTGGTGAAAAGAAGAGGGATACTTGAAGGAACAGATTCAAGGTTTTTCTCCTCAGGTTTCTGATTCTCCGGTGTTTTCAGTGGGAGAACACTGAAGTTTCTCAGTCCCTCAGAAAATACTTTTAGTTGTCCTGAACCTTCCTGTATTACTCCAATTCTGACAGCTTTGGAGGATGCATATTACTGCCTGCAATTTTCTTGGTCTGCCAGCTGTCCCTATAAAGGCAGAAAGGATGTATAAAGTTAATCGGCCACTCTTCCAAATCTGACCCAGCAGCAATTGTTTTAGTTAATCCTCCTGCTGTTAAAACATTTAGTTAATTCCAGTCCTACTCTTTCTGACAAGGATGGGAAGATTATTGATAAGTATGGGGGGGGGGGGTTCTGCAGCTTTGATTTTCAGGATTTTGAATGGTCAGGTTTGCATGTTAAGGCTTTTTCTTTATAATTGTGAAAGCATAAGGAATGTTTTGTCTGCAGCTTCTTATGAGGAAAAATCGTCTTTAATCTAGCTTCTATTGTACGAGTCATTGCCTATTTAGTTTGTGTGTGATTCAGATGGTACCTGCATTGGCCACTGTTACTGTGTTTTAGGTTTGCCTGGCTGCCTTTTCAGAACCTCCTAGATAA
The DNA here is from genome assembly GCF_019279795.1 of Protopterus annectens. Lineage (NCBI taxonomy): Eukaryota > Metazoa > Chordata > Ceratodontiformes > Protopteridae > Protopterus > Protopterus annectens. Next base: position 1,347,142,996 of record NC_056733.1, on the reverse strand, counting down.
AAAAAATATTTTAAATTCTCCCTTGGATTGAGATTTATGTTCCCACGATCCCAGAGATGCCCATGTTCCAACCCAGATTAATTCCTATACGTGTCTCAGTTCCTAAATCTCTTCTTCCTCTCAAGTTCCTTCTAGTATTTTACTATCTCCACATGTATCCAAGTCATATGACCAACCCAATAAATGTTTCCCAAACTATCAGCATGTATATTTAGATATTGGATTGTTTCATTTTTATAATAATGTAATTTCTTGTATCTAATTGTAGTGTGATACTTCTGTTAATTGTGGGAGCTTTTCTCCCCGGGCCTCTACTGAAAAAGGACATGTATCCAGCTAGACTAGCCCGGTCAACAAATGTAAATAAATAATAAATAAATTTAGTTTTTTGGCCTCTCTGCTGCAGAAAGTGTGGTGAGAGGGGTAAGTTGATACATGGAAGCTCTAAAAAGTTTCAGCCCTCCTTTTCCAAATTTCTCGAACCCCTCATCTAATTTTCTGGCAAAAAAATACATAAAACTCTCAATGAAATACAGGTGTTTAAGAAGAAATGTCAAGTGGTTCCAAAAGGAGTTCAGGAATCATCCAAAACCAAAGACAGTCCAAGTCAGAATAGCTATATTTAAGGGGCCTTGTCGTTGTCCCCACCCCAAACACCTTGGCAGTCCCTTTTCCCTTCCAGAAAGTCTTGACTCTCAACTTTTGCTTTTGGCAGCAGATTGTTTCAGACTAATGGGTTCTAATGATATTTCATTAAGGTTACGATGGAAAGAAATTCCTCCTTTCCAGGGGTAATCCTTCAACTGGATAGACCCCCCCACCACCACCACCACCAGTCCCTCACTTGCTGTCCCAGGGATTAATAGAGCCAGTTCCTTATTCCCATGTGAATAAAGGTTTTTATTAAATGATGATGATGATGATTAGTGCTAAAGAAAGAGAAGAATTCCTGACCAGTTCTAGATCTTTACTAAACTTTTTGTGATGGTGACCTTTCACAATGCTTTCACTTCGCAGCCTGTTACCTCTTCTTCCATTTTCAAGCTTCCTAGTAACTCTAGATTTGAAAGATGATTATCACTTACCTATTAATCCAGATTTCAAGTGTTTCATGAGGTTCTGTGTGTCTGAATCACATTATCAGTTCTCTTCTTTACCTTTTGGACTGTCCACTGCACCAAGTGTGTTCAAAGTGTCTCCAGGGTTATCCGCATTTTTCAATATTTAGACTATTATAAGCCGCTGTGGTACAGTGCTAGCGTTGTTGCCTCGCAGCAAGAGGTTCTCCTGTTCAATTTTCGGAGTGCCTTCTGTGTGGAGTGTGCATGTCCTCCCCACGGTCGAGTGGCCTCCGAAAGATGTGTAAATGGGTGTGCCTTGGCTGAAGGTTGGTTGTCGTCTGGCAACTCTGCACCATAAAAATCTACTGCCAATTGTTAGCGGACCGGAGTTCCGCTGTGGCGACCCCTAACCGGGAAAAGCCGAAAAGACAAACAACTACTTGCTTATCTCTGCAAAATATTTTCAAAGTGTCAGAATCTCTCACTTGGGTGAGAGATCAAGCTGGGATTCCAAGAGAATATTCCAGTCACTCTTGACTGCTTCACACAGGATTGTGTTTCTGGAGTGTCCGCTACATGCCTCCGTTAAAATAGTTTTTCTTTCACAAGAAAAAAAAATAAAATGTAGATCTGTAACCAGATTTATTTCTAAGGTTTTCCAGTCGAATTTGTCACTGTGAGGGAATAACTCAGTCTGTTTTGAGTCTCATGGCATCTGATTCTCATTATACCCATGGCATGACTCCACATGAGAAAGATACAGTGGTATCTGAAGTCTGTTTGGTCCCAGCACCAACAAGCTTTGTGCTTTCAAATCTGTTTGGAATTGTCAGAGGGGAAACTATTTGGCGGAGACGACAAATATCCTTAAATCTAGGTTCCCCCTTCCCTCCCTATTCCAAAGCAGTCAGTTGCTACAGATGCCTCAGACTGCTTGGGGAGCAGTATCGGGAGGGATAAAAGTCCGTGTGTGTGGTGTGGGGGCACCAAGGACTGACGCAAGCACATAAATACAAAAGAGATGCATACCTTCATCAAGGCAATTATTTGAATCATTGGTCCCAGGACCTCCTCAGGTTGTTACAGACAATACCACAGTTGTGTGGTACATCAAGCAAGGGGGGAACTAGGTTGTACCCTCCACTTTTGAAGACTAACCATGTTAGCTTGTGATATAGCTTCACAGCACATTCTCACTCTCCAGGCATCCTACATTCAGTCAGAGCAAAACTGCATGGCAAACAAGCCGAGCAGGACAATGGCTGACTCTCCTGAATGGAATCTAGATCAGGGGTCTTCACAGATTTGATCCTTGTAGTTCCTCAAGTATACTTATTTGCCAGTCTGAACAATCGGCTAGCAAGATTCTGCTCCAGGGCTCCATGCAAGAAGGCCCAGATGGTGGATCCTTCTTTTCCTTGGACAGGAATGTTCCTGTATGCTTTTCCTCCCTTTCCACTAATAAACGTGATACAGCTGAAGATTCCAAAAGGAATCCCCAAAGGTCATTGTGGTGACTCTCGCTTCTGGCCCAGGCAACAGTGAATGTTCGTGTTTCACTGTTGCAGTCCTAAATGGGTTATCTGGCTCCCAGTAGCCGTTAATCAGCCTCCCAGTAGCCATTCATCAGCTAGAATACCAAAGGTAAGTAAAAATTACGTCTGCTGTCATTTGTTGTAAAGGACGTCAGGGCATCCGATACAAAAGGAGGCAGCAGACGTTGTTTCCTCAGTCTTCCTTGATGCAGAGCCCGAAGCAGAAGCATTTCTTGCACGAGTGCCGGTCGGCAGTTTACATTTGTTTCCGACTACAAAGTTGAAGTCTACTACAGCTAAGTACCCCGTTGGGGATCCTCTTTTTTCTTGCTTTAACGAATGTCAGAAAAGGTTAATAGTCTTACCTGTGGAAAGCAGATTTTCCATAGAGATTTTCATTCCTATTGTATCATTTGTTTAGGCCTCTACCACAGCGTTCCTAATTGTGAGCTCTGTGCTTCCTTTAATCCGCGTACTGTTCATAGTCGGGCTAAGCATTTAGCTAAACATTTTGGAGTTTGGCCTAAGTTTGTCGGTGTGGTGTTCGCGGGTCTTCAGGCTTCGGATATCCCGAAGAAGCGTAAGGATAAGGACCGCAACAGGGTCATCGAGGACTTGACCTTTGGAAGCCTAAGTTTGTCAGTCATGCGGTAGCCAGTGAGGCGCCTTTGCACCTCGCAGATTTTCAACCGTAGGCCTCAGTGGAGACCTTTTCTGAGGCCCCTAGGCCTCCAGCTTCCATTTTGCCTTCTGACATTCCGCCTGTTGCCTCTTCAACTGGATCCCGACCGCTAAGCTTACTCCAGTGTCGGGGGCTTCCGGTCTTCATTCCAACAGCAAGCTCATACCGACTACTTTGGCTGCAACTTCCATGGTTACCAGGCCTCCCAAGTCCTTCAGACTTGCAGGTAAATCTTTCAGTCGTAAGCCTGTGAAGAAACAGGCTCCAGTTTCCTCTCGTTCCCCTCATTCTCAAATGGTTAAAATGGCTGATGACCTTTTGACTCTTTTATTAGGGGTTCACAGCCTCCTCCTTCAAAAAGAGGTAAGGATGTTTCTCCTGAGGCTTTGTCTTATTCAGGTTCTGATACTTATAGCATTTCTGTTGATGAAGTTTCTCAGGCTTTCTCTCCTTTTGAGGATTCAGACGCAGAGGAGTCCATCCCTTGTGCTTCTTCTCCAGAAGATTTCTCTTTTGATGATGCTTTATACTTTCAGGGAGCATTAAGTCAGGATTATCCCATTTCTGAGAAAAGAATTGGGGAGTTTTTGGATTTGTCTCTGTGTAAGCCTTTGGCTATTCACCTGTTGGAAGTGGGTGATGATGCTTTTCTGGAAAGACTCCAAATTCGGTTCCTCCTGCTCCCAGGAAACTTGACTGGTAGAGTCCCCGATTCATTTGTTTCTTTTCAGGAATCAATTGGCTGATCCGAAGGTCATTTCTCAAGGCCCTAAAGGAGTTAAGGCCACTGTTACTAAAAATCCTGTTCCTTCTGACAGGGAATCTAGGAACCTAGATATGTGGGGTAAAAAGGTTTATACCGCTGCCACTCTTGCTATTAGATCTACTAATTGTCTTTTTCATATGCTGAAGTACCAGCAGCACACCTTGGAAGCTGTTAAGTCTAGTATATCAAGTGTGCCTCTGTTTGAGAGTAAGGATATGCAGGATTTGCTGAATTCTGCTAGTCTTGTCAATAAACATTCTTTACATTGTGGGTTTGACATTCTAGAAGCTTCCTATAGGGCTACAGCTTTTGGCTCTGTTATTAGAAGGCATGCTTTGCTCAGGGAGCAGCCCCTACCAGAGCCTGTCAAGGCTAAGCTTTTGGATGTACCTTTGCATAAGGACAAGCTTTTTGGCAGCAAAGCAGAGGAAGTGCTCAAGAAGATGGAAGACCAGGCCAAGTCTATGCAGACAGTTAAAGACTTTCTGCAAGTTCAGCCTCCTCGCTTTAGCAGGAATTACCCTTCTAAGAGTTGGACATTCCCTGATACCAGCAGACAGAACTAGAGGTTACAAATCTTCTAGGGGGACAGGTGGCTACTCCTCAAAGGTCTAAGCGTTGGCAGGCTTTGTCTTCCAAGGTGAGAAGTTCTAAGCCTGCATCTCAATCTAAACATTCCCAATGACTCTGTCCAACTTCTGCCTGTTCTTGCTTGCCCGGAGAGTCCTTTAGGGGTAAGGTTGGCCCTTTTTGCAAATATCTGGGACTCTTATCACAGTACTCAGAACTGTATCCCCAGGACACAAGTTTTTCTTTCCAGTACCCAAAGGATTCCCGGACACTCCTCCAAACGGCAGAAGTAGAAAAGCAAAGTTTGTCTCTGTTGCATCTGGGAGCAATATAATCAGTTCCTGCTCAGCAGGTAGGCCAGAGTTTCTATTCCAGACTTTTCCTAGTTCCAAAAAAGAAGGCATCTGGTGTCCTGACCTAGATCTGTCCATCCTGAACTGTTTCTTGATCATTCCAAAGTTCAAAATGCTCACTCTGCATCAGTTGCTGCCAATGTTGGAAAAGGATTCCTGGCTGGTAATGTATCTCAAAGAAGCTTACCTGCACATCCCCCCTATCAGGGAAAGTTAAGTTGCAGGCAATACCTTAGTTTCAGGGTGGGCAAGCAACATGATCAATTCTCTGTGCTGCCCTTTGGCTTATCTACTGCTCCCAGAGTTTTCACAAAGTGCCTGGCTCCAGTCATTGCTTTTTGCAGGCTGAAGAAAATTCAGATTTATCCATATTTGGATGACTGTCTAATTCAAGCGAATTCTCAGGAACAGCTGTTAAAGGATCTAGAATTTGTAAAGACTCTTCTCTCTCCCCTGGGTTAAATTCTCAATGAGGAGAAATCAAAAATGGTGCCATCCAAAGAGAGAACATTCCTGGGAGCGTGTCTGAACACAGCCGCCCAGATATCATCTCACCCAGGCGACAGACAATTGTCTGTTTACTTCAAGAACTTGGCAAGCCTGTCCCAGCTCCCTGCAAGTAAATACCTGCAAGCTCTGGGATTCATGGCCTCTCGGACAGAGTTACTATGGTGGGCAACAGCCTGTCTACAAAACAAAGGCATGCCTTTTCACCCAACCATTACCACTCAAGTTCTTACCACAGACGCATCGGACTATGCCTGGGGAGCTCACCTGCATGGCAGATGCATACAGGGAAGTTGGAATGCCCAGCAGATGCACCTGCACATATAAATTTAAAGGAGTTCATGGCAATCCAGCAGGCCTTACTAGCTTTCAAGCATCATCTTTCTCCAGGGACACTGCTTGTCAGGACTGACGCCACCGCAGTCATGTGGTACATCAACAAGCAGGGAGGGACTCCTTCTTACTTCCTGTGCAGACAGAGCATGAGTCTTTGGTCCATAGCAGCGTCCCTGGGCCTGCATCTCCTAGCTCAGCTTCTTCCAGGAAGGCTGAATGTTCTGGCACACCAGTTGAGCAGACAGACTGGATCCTTACGAGTGACAGCTGAACAGAGCAGTTTTTTACAGCAGCATTTAACGTTTGGGCACTCCAGTGGATCTTTTTCTCCTCTCGAGTACCTCTTCTTTTTCTTTTTGTACCAGACAGCAACACAGCAGAGCCTGGAAAGTGGATGCTCTGTCCTTCCCTTGGATGCTGTTGTCAGTTTATGCCTTCCCTACTCTTCCTCTTCTTCCCAGAGTATTATTGAAGATCAGGGACGAACGGCCAAGAACTACTCTCATAGCTCTGGACTGGCCCAGACAGCACTGGTATCCACTGCTTCGCAGTCTCCCAATTTCCTCCTTGGCATCTTCCTCTGAAGCCAGATCTTTTGGTTCAGGAAGGGGGAAACATTCTACATCCTCCTCTTCAGTCTCTCCATTTGGCAGCATGGCTCATTGTATGACTCGATCCTTTTCTTCCCTTTCCCAGCAGGTGGTTAACATGCTTTGGGAGGCCAGGAGGCCTAGCACTAGGAAGTCTTATGCTGGCAAATGGGAAAGATTCTCTTATTGGCTGCAGGCTAGAGGGGAATCTTCTCAGCCTACCCTTTCTCTGATCCAGGAAAACCTGGCTGATTTGGTTCAGGGTGGTCTCACTTTTTCCTCTATCAAGATCCATGCTTCAGCCATTTCTGCTCCTTGTTCTTTTGAACAACCCATTTTTCTCTCATCCCCTGATGAGAAATGTTTCTCGGAGGTGCTTGCAACTTAAAACCTCCCAGAAGGGCGCCTACTCCAGCCTGTGATCTTTAATTTTGTCCTAGAGAAGCTCACTCTCTTCCTCCTTTTGAGCCAGCTGCCACTGCAAATTTAAAGTTTCTCTTGTGGAAGACTGCCTTCCTCTTGGCTATAACTTCAGCAAGGAGGGTTTCGGAGCTGCATGCTTTGATGGCTGTGGACCCTTTTCTTTTCCATGCAGATAGGGTCTGCCTGAAAACCAACCCCACCTTTTATGCCTAAGGTGCCTATCGGTCCATACAACTTCCTACCTTCTTTCCTAATCCTCTGAGTAGAGGTGAAAGAATCCTACATTCTCTTGATGTCCATAAACAGCTCAGGTTTTACCTGGACAGGACTAAAGACCTTTGGACAGCAGCAGTTATTGGTCAGTTTTGCCCTTGGAGCCCAGGGCAAGGCTATTTCTAAGCAAACCATTTCTAAATGGATTGCACATTGTATTACTTTTTTGTTATTCCTTTCATGGCAAGGTTCCTCCTTTAAGGGATTAGGACCCACTCAACTAGAGCAGCTTCCACTTCTGCAGCCTTTTTAAGGGATGTCCCTACTAAAGACATTTTGGAGGCTGCCACATGGTCTTCTCTTCACACTTTCACAAAGCATTAAAATTTGCCTTTGTTTTCAGGAGCCAGGGCAGGGTTTGCCACTGCTGTTCTGAAGCAGGGCATTATCTCCAATCCTTGATTCTGTTTGTTCCTCCTCCCTTTTCTTTGGGCTTTGGTAATCAACCCATTAGTTAGGACTGCAACAGTGAAACACGGTGAACCATAGTACAGTTATGTACACTTAACATTAAATGTAGATGTTGGAGTGTATTCACTGTTGCAGTCCTGCTTTCCCTCCCTCCTTCCCCCTTTTTCTCTTTTTCTAAGGTACAGGCTAAATTTGGTTGAAGCCTTGTTTTTCTGGGGGCTTCTAACTGTTAAGGCAAGAAAGACTGAGGAAGTGATGTCAGCTGCCTCCTTTTGTAACGTCCTTTACAGCTGACTACAGCCGACGTCATTTTTACTTAACTTTGGTATTCTGGCCGATTCGAGGGCTACCGGGAGCCGGATAACCCATTGGTTAGGACTGCAACAGTGAATACACTCTAACATCTACATTTATGGTAAGTGTACACAACTGTACTTTCTCGCTTCTTTAGGAAGTGGCCAGGTGCAACTCCTCACAGACTGGATGTACTTGCACAAGAACAGGGGGTGTTTTGATAGAGTGCGAGTTGACTGCCTGGAAGATAGGGTCGTAATACCCTTTAAGCACCTACTTGTTGTGCACATGCAGCAGTTTTATTAGAAAATCCTATATTAGCAAATGCAAAAGGGTTTCTAGTTGAAGTCCGCAACATAATCGGCACCCATTTTAGGCTAGCTTTTTCTGTAATTTTACAATATTTATGTAAATTATTATTCTCTTGACTTTCTTACTCTCAGCCATTTCATAATGTCTGCCCATGGATTACTCTCTCATAGCATTCTCATGTCAAAATGGTTTTGAAAGAGGCTTTTGCATAAGAGGCCTCCTGGAAAAACCGTGCCCCCCCCCTCTAGATCTTGTTTTAAAGAAGCTAACACTTGCTGCATTTGAGCTAGCCAACTTGGGTGACTTTTTAAGTTCTTAAAATGCTAACTTGCTAATTTAGGTGACTAAGTTCTTAACATGGAAATCAGTACTGTTTTATTTGCTCTAGAACAATCTGAGTTGCAGGCTTTTATGCTGAGTCAACCTTGCCTCATTTTCCACAGAGGCAGGGTTTCTTCGATAAGTCCTTTTATGCTTCAAGTGATATTTGAGCTTACTTTAAGCCAAACTATCCATCTCATTTTTCTTTCCTGAAACTAGAGGGGAAAGAATACTCTTGGATGTCCACAGACAGTTCTGGTACTATTTTGACAGAACTAAATCTTAAGATCTGTTGGTCAATTGTTCATTTCTTCTGAAGGTAAGAGGAGGCGGCAACCTGTGTCAAAGCGTACTATTTCCATATGGTTGTCTAAGGCTATTACATTTTGTTATACTCCACACAACAAAACTATTCCAGGCAGGGTCAAGGCCCACTCTGCCTTGGCCTTGGCTCCATTTATGGGCTTTTGGAAAAGGTTGGCTTGCGTATGTTTTGATTCATTCTGTAGGTCTAGCTCAGGCTTTGCAAGGTCTATTCTCCAGGGACACCTGGAGTCTTGTCCTTCCCCTGCCAAAATTGTAAGCTATGTACTGCAGCAGTGATCAGTATGAAGAAGTTGCATAAGTAAACCTACTCTAACAGTTGATGTTTGATAACTACTACAGTAGCCACTCCAGCGTTCCATTCCTATTGTTTCTGGGTGAGTTATTGTTGCCAGGGTGTCTTTTTATTTTTTTTTTTTTTTTTTTTGTTCCTAGCTTTCCCCTTTCAGGCTCAGCCTGTCACTGTTCGTATGGAGACTCTGAAGGGCTTTGTGCCCAAACCTGTCCTCAGCTCGGCTCAAGCTGATTAATGGTTTGGGTGTGAGGAATGTGCCTTGAAGCTTTAAAAGCTGTCCTTCTGTTTATATCCTTTCAGGATGTAACGTATATAGCTTGTCTTCTGCAGCAGGGATCATTTGAACATGTACTGTTATGGTAGTTACTTGCACAGCTGTACTAGGCTTCTCTGCTCGGTGAGAGACAGATGGTTGGTATGGAAACAGTAGCTCCTTTATGCAGTGGGACCAGTCTTGTACAGAGGCCCAGTAAATGAGATTAAGGGCTTTAAACTGCCATATAAATGCCACAAGAAGCCAGTCAATCTGTGGCTAAATTGGTTACACTGGCTGTCATTCTTGGCAGCCACATTCCAAGTGTTGTCAGAAGATGTTCCTTGTCAGCACTTTTGTATGCTAGTTAAATAGCATTGTAGTAGTCCTAGATGTCATGAGTTTAAAGCTTGTACAACTATAAAGAGATCCTGAAGGAATAGGTAACTTGATTCAAATAATAATTTTTACTAGTCTAACAGGAACCCCTTGCTGGTGCTTTGTCACTTTTTTTTTTCTCTCTATGAATCCCAAAACAAGCTTTTGTCATTGGTGGACTGATTCACTCATTGTAAATTAAGTAGGGTTGGCAGTGACAAGATTTTTGTTTGTGTGTGTGTGTGTGTGTGTGTGTGTGTGTGTGTGTGTGTGTGTGTGTGGCAGGGTTTTTGCATAGCTCCACCCCCCCCCCAAAGTTGAGGAGAATTGAACTCCAGTCTTCTAACACAAATTTAAAAAAGCTAAGTAACCACAATTTGACACTGGTCCTGTGCTGAGCGGTGAATATAACCACTAAATTGGTTTCTAGAATCCCTTCATGCATAGATCTAGTTTTCCAAAACTCCCTGTAGCTGGTTATACATATTGCTATCCACCCACTTTCATTTCACTGTATTCCCGAACACTCATAATACCTCTGTCAACTCTTCTCTGACTTTTCTCCCCTCCACTTGCTTTCTTCCATGTTTTTCTACATCTTTGTGCCATTATTGTATTACTTTCACCCCTTACTCATTCCCTCGCATAACTATCTGTACTTTACACCATTGGAATATTGCCTATGAATTCATCTCTTATGCGGTCGTCATAAATGATCTGATGTTAAATCTCCGTTCATTCCTTACTGATGGGTTATTGAGCCAACCAATATCAAGCTCGCGTCAGCCAAAAACTCTCCATCCAAGGTCCTACCCAGAATGCTCTGCTCCCTGTTACATCAGATCTCATTTGCCGCATTGCTGTACAGCCGTGTCAAGCCACTCTCTTTCAGCCAAGTGTCTAATAGTTTCTACTAATATTTTCCTACCCTATCGTATACTTTAGACTCCTCTCCCTTTAGTCTCTTTTTCCTTTTATTACCCTTTTCTTACCTCCTGAGGTAATTCTTCATTACCATCGTTGGTAATCCTTTTCTCTTCTTACCTTTTGGGTAGACTTTCCTCCTCTTTTTGGTATTGTTCTCCACATCATAATGTCTGATAAGAAAAGTAGCACTGGTTTTAAGCAGTGTAAGGATTGCGGCCATAAGTTTTCTGATGGCCATGACATGTCTGTCTCCCACCTTACTGTCGATCCCCCATGTGGGATTTGTAGAAATTTTTCGACCAGGACTCTTAACGAGAGGAAGAATAAGTTTAATATTGAAAGGTCTTCTCAAATCTCCTTTCTCTTAGGCTATTTCTGGGTCAGAGGGCTCATCCCTTCCTGTTAAACCCCGTAAGAGGCGTTCTTCCTCTTCATTATAGATGACTCTCCCTTCTCCCTCTGGAGATCGTAGGGAGTCGACTCATAAGAAAGTGAAATTGATGACTACTTGGTGCTGCTACCTGTGACCCTGTCATCTCTAGGCTCGGCACCTCCCCAATTGATTCTGGCTCCAGCCATGTCTTCCTTATCGATACTGGCACTGGAGTTCCCAGTGCAGACATTGCAGTCCTTACCAGCACCATCCATGCAGGTACAGTCCTCTTCAGCGCCGTTGGTACAATCCCGTTTGGCTCAGAGTATGACATTTCTGTCCTCCACGGTGCAGACATTTTCGGAGCCGACAAGTTCTTCAGTGCAGTCCTTCTCCGCACTGCCCTTATTACCGATGCAGGCACTTTCCTCAATGGCACCATACACATCGGGGCAAAGTTTTGCCTTTTACGGTGCAGACACCTTCAACTTCTATGGCGCTGACTGTGCAGACGTCCTTGGTTTCGGGCTCTGCACCTCAGGAATTAGCAAGGACCAAGTATTCTCCTTCCTTGGATCCATTCTCTGGTAATCAATACAGGCCTTTTCTAGAAAGGCCAGAATCACCTTCAGCTCTCTGAGGTCATCGAGGAGCCTCTCTGAGCAAGATGTGTTGGCGGCTTGTTGACCAGTTGCTTGTGGCCAGAGGTCTCTCACCCGAAGTCCAAGTTCCCTCCTTCAGGTGAACGTACACTCCTCCTTTTGACTTCTAAAGAAGTTTTGAAGCCTATTACTCTGACAGCAGCTTCCCTTCCTCAGACTCCAATAGTGGATCTCACTTTGGAACCGGAGTCGGCCTTGTGGCCCTCTGTGCACTGGGCATCGGGCTCTTCTCAGGCCAGTGACTGTGCCGTGGGGGAGGGCATTCCTGGTTCCACGTCGATTGGCACTCTCCGGGAATCCTCTCCCTGTCACGGTTCATGGTCTTCCTTGAGACTCCTGGTCTGGGGCGGCTGCTACTCAATTCCAAGGTTGTTGTGCTCTGTTCCGGACTCCCATCCCTCCTTGGGTGGGCCAGCCTTCTAGGCCATGGAGAGGGCGCTTTGTCTCCGCTGGCAAAGCCCCACATGTCTGAGTCCTCTTTTCCCCCCCTCTGTGCCGCAACTGTCACAAGCCACAACCACCGGACACTGGGCACAAGGGACTTTGGTTTCTCCTCCTGAGGTGACCTCCCTCTTTGCAGTCTTCCCAGAACCTCCCACTGAGGAAGTACCCCGCAAAGTGTCGTGCAAGAGGAAGCACATGGACTCCTCTGAGGAGTCATTGAAGATACAGATTTTGATAATGGGAAGGGTCCCCACAGTCACCCTCTGATGAGGTGTCCTTTGGTGACATCCTTAGAGGGGTGACTGGAAGGCCTCTAATCCTTCCTCTAAGGAATCCGTATTCCAGCAGGCTTTCCGTGCCAACCCTGCCGGCTGATGAGCTCGTCCAGTGCGCATGGAGGGCTCTTGACACCCTGGAAGCAATACCAAGGAGACCGGATAAAATATTATTGGTCACCAGGTCTTCCAGTAGATGCTATTGTGGTGGTGGCTGCAACTAAGAAGGATTTGGCAGAAGAGAGCCAAACTGTTCATCCGCCCAACAAGGAGTCCCGGGAGATGCACTGACTAGAAGCGTGTGTTTGCTTCATCAACCTTCGCCGTAAGGTCTTTGAACTATTTGGCACACTTTACCAGGCTTCAGAGGGATCTGATCAACCAGCTGTCTAAAACCTTGGCAGGGGCTGATGTCCTTCAAGGATGCATCTGCAGTCCTTACAAATGGGTTGTCCTGTCGTCAGGCAGCCCTTCGGTCGGCCGGATTCCAAAGACTGGGTCTGGCCTCTGCTGATGTCGCACTTCACCCAACGTCATAGCTGCAGTTATTCGGGTATAAAGGTATCAGCCGACGCCATCTTCCTCGGTCTTTCTTGCCGCGTGGCACCCGAAGCAGAAGCTGTTCGCAAGTGCCGGTCGGTCAGAACCAGAGATTACTACTACCGAAGACTTCTAAAAAGCTAAGTACCCCGTTGGGGACTCTTTCTTGCCTCAGCCGATGTCAGAAAAAGTGAATAACTGTTTAACTTGTGGGAAACAAATACCTCATAAAGATTTCCACTCTTACTGCTTACCTTGTTTAGGCCCAGATCACGACGTAGCAGCTTGTCTAGCCTGTGCTTCTTTCAACCGACAGACGCTTAGACGTCGGTCAGAATTTGCTGAGGAGTACATCTTTATTTCTCACACAACGGAAGGAGCGGCTAGAGTGGCAGGTGTGGGTATAGTCACCAGACATGCCTGGATACTCCTTTGTGACTTCTGACTCCTTTAAGGCTTCCTTCATGAAAGCCCCCCATTGAGGCCGCTTCTTTGGCCGTAAAGTGAAGTACTCTGGCGAGGTGCGAACAAGATGGCAATACCCTGTCTACCGTTGGTGTCATTCCACTCCAACTATTCTACTCCAGAAATTAGAGGAGCGGGAAGATGTGGCACAGGCTCTTTCTGGGACGCAAGTGCCGAGTTCTCCCTTAGAGGCAGAGAGGGAAAGGGAAGACTCCGCTTTTAGGGCAGAGGAGGTCTGCACAACTGGGGTTCCAGAGAACCCTATCAGCGCTCCTGAAGCATTGCCTGACTGCTCACCTCTAGGACCTGTTGGGGTCGTTTTTTCCTTTTACCCTGCTGTCTAGCGAAATATAACAACCAACTCTTGGGTACAATGGATAATATCCAGAGGCTATCGCATTTCCTTCCATCTTTGTCCAATCTCATCCAGAGTATTACCTGACGTTCTTCCCAGTCGAAGGGAAGCAGCAGCACACGAAATCCAAAAGCTGCTACAAAAAGTCATCCATACAGTCCCCCCAAGCCAAATAGGATCTGGATTTTACTCGAGGTTCTTTTTAGTGCCAAAAAAGACACGGGACTGAAGACCAATTCTGGATCTCAGCACACTGAACAAATTTGTAAAAACAGAGAAATTCCGGATAGTCACAGTTCAGTCTATCCTTCCTCTTCTGAAAGAAGACTATTGGATGTGCTCTGTAGATCTTCAATATGCATATTACCACATAAAAATGGACAAACGTTCAAGATACCTCTGCTTCCACATAGGAGTCACAACAGTTTCGAGCTCTGCCCTTCGGTCTCTCTGCAGCCCCCAGAGTGTTCACCAAATGTATGACGGTGGTTATCGCTCACTTGCAACTTCAAGGATTCCAGACGTTTCCATATCTAGACTACTGGCTCCTCACCGCCCCCACCAAGCATCTACAGGAAGAAGCCCTGCATTACACTCTTCTCACAGCACAAAGCCTGGGAATCACTGTAAACTGGGAGAAATCCAACACTACCCCATTTCAGACTTTGGACTTCATCGGGGTACTGTTGGACATGAGAAATTGCACAGCATCTCTTCCGGACCACAGGCTACAAAGAATGAGGCAACTGGTTCAATCACTGCTCTGTCACCACAAATCTCCTGCTCAATCTATACTCAACCCATGGGGTCAATGGCACCCTCTTATCACCATTGTTCCTCTAGCCAGATTCCACATGAGGCTTCTTCAGTGGTTACTTCTCGCTCAGTTGTACTCTCTGTAACATCCTTTGTCTTTTCAGACAAGTGTAACTCAGAGATGCAAGCTAGATTTACTCTGGTGGACATCTTGAAATCCCAAACAATGGTCTCGTCCCTTCAGCCCCCAACCAATGGTCTCATCCCTTCAGCCCCCATCAACCAATAGCCACGGTGACCACGGACACCTCCCTAATTGGAGGGGGGGGACCATGGACGCCTCCCTAATTGGAGGGGGGGGGGCTATGTCAGGGAAAGAGGCCCTTTTGCATATCAATGTCCTAGAACTGAGGGTGGTGCTACTAGCGTTGCAAGCATTTCATTCCATCCTTCCGTCAGGGACTATTGTGATCCAGTTAGACATGTCAGTGGTCTAGTACACCAACAAACAAGGGGGGCACCAGGTCTTGCCCATTTATGCCGAGAGGCCTTGAGAATATGGCTATGGGCGATAGCTTCCCGCTTTCTAATTGCAACGCACATTCCCGGTTGCTCCAACGTGATAGCGGACAACTTTGAGCAGGTGCATTCTGCAACCTTACGAGTGGTCCCTCAGTCCTATGATAGGTGCAAGAATCTTCAAGGCCAGCCTTGCTGCGACCTATTTGCCTTCCCAACCAGCTACAAGTGCAGCAACTGTTTTGCCCTGACCCCCCCCCCCCTCGGGGACTATCGCGGAGAGACGCTGTAGTCCATGCTTAGCCCTCGGGTCTACTTATCCTCCTCTTCTCGTCTCCTAATTTCTGAAGAAAGCACGACAGTTGAAAAGCAGAATGATCCTCATTGCTCCATATTGGCCTCGACAAGTCTGGTTTCCCTTCCTCTGGCCTCGCCTGCTAGATCAACTGTGGATCCTTAATCCATCCCCAACATTGATCTCTCATCTGCAGGGTCTAACTCACCCCAATCCAACAACCCTGAAACTGATATCTTGGTTTCTCCACTTCCAATGATTGCCAGGCAGGAAAACCTCTCGCCCCCTGTCTGCAATGTTCTTATTGCATCCCATAAATCATCCACCAGACTAATCTATCTTAATAAATGGAAAAGGTTCTCTCTGGGCAGCGAATAAACAATTAGACCCCTTGTCGGCCCCAGTTTCGGAGATTTTAGACTACTTTTCCACTCTGGGGTGTCTGCCTCTACTATTTGTGTGCATTTAGCTGCCATCTCAAATTTCCACATTGGTTTTCAGGATTCTTCACTTGTCACACGGACTCTGTAAAACTTTCTTGAAGGGGGGTTATCCACCTATAACTCCCTTTAGAGAACCGGTACAACCTTGGGATTTGGCATTGGTTTTGCAAGCTCTAACAGCTGCCCCCTTTGAACCTGGGTCTGCATGTGATGTGAAATCTCTCTTGGAAAACTTTTGTTTCTGATTGCTATCACATAGGCCGACGCCTGTTAGAACCTCAAGCCTTCTGCATTAAACCTCCCTATCTTATCTTCCATATGAATAGGGTATCACTGAGAAATAATTCTTCCTTTTTGCCAAAAGTGGTATCCGAGATCTGTCAACCAGTCTATTGATCTCCCAATGTTCTTTCCTATCCAGTCTAACAAGGGCGAGTATTGCCGGCACTCCTTGGATATTCATAGACAATTTATGTTTTTATCTGGACAGAACAAAATCTACGCGTAAATCAGACCAACTGTTTCTGGCCTTTTCTGGATCTAGATGGGGTCATCCTCTCTCAAAACTTACATTGGCAAAGTTACTGGAACTTTATATTCAAAGGCTGTTCTATTTCTCATATGATGAAAAACAAAAAAAATTCTGTTATCCATCAAGCATACTTCATGGTCTCATTACTGAAGTATTTTTGCTTGGCAGTATCTGTATAGGACATTTCTGACACCAGATAAGGTCGTTAACATCAATAATAGCTCCAGCGCTTCCTGCTGGAGATGTACAGAACATACTAAAGCTGATTGAGCACACATTTTTTATGATTTGGGCTATTGAAACAACAGCATAGATTTTTCTCCAAGCATTATTCACAGATTCCTTCTTATTGTCTAAATCATTAGTTCTTTTCAGTGTGAATGAAGGTTACTTTCTGAATAAGAGTAAATTCATATTTACTATGGTCAGTACTTGCTATCGCCAGAAAATGCATCACTAGAAGATTGAAAACTAGCTGCCCACCCACTGTTGAGGATTCTGTGAAAGACCTGGCAATCAAAGAACTTAGAATGTTCTTCGTGTTTCACTGTTGCAGTCATTACATTTGGGTAATCTTCTGGCAGGTTGCACTCAGCCTGATTAACAAAGTCTTGGGTCCTGCGTCGGTTGTTGTCCCTTCTTCCATGATATCGGGTAATCAGGGGTATAAAACATGCAGCCGACGCCATTACATCAGTCTTTCTTGCCACGCGGTGCCCGAAGCAGAAGCAGTTTGCATGTGCCGGTCAGCCGACTCCTGAAATTTTCGTTTTCGAGTTTCAGAACTGAAGTCTTCGACTAAAAGCCAAGTACCTCATTGGGGAAACTTTTTTTTTTTTCTTGTTCCTTATTGATGTCAGTAAAAGTTAATAATTGCATTACTTGTGGGAAGCAAATACCTCATAAGGATTTACATTTGTGCTGTCTGTTTTGTGCTAGATTTAATCAACGCACTATTAAACGTCGATACATTTTTGCTTCTAAATATTTTGGCTCACGATTTAACTATCCAGAAATGATGTCTGTTAGCAATCTGACTACCGGAATACCTAAAAAAAAAAACGCAAAGAAAGAGGCTGTCTAGGTCCAAAACTGACTACTCTTCTCTTAAGCCAGTCGCTAGTTCGCCGCTACTCAGTGAGGCGCTTTCACAGCCCCTGATGCCCGCTACTTTTGATATGCAGGCCTCTACTGAGACCCATTCGGAGTCCGGTATGCTGCGAGATGCTTTTAAGTATTGAATCCGCGGATGTCTTTACCTTAGATGGGTCCGGAGCTGCTGTGCAGGCACCGGCTTCTGAGGGTGTTTTCAGGCCTAAAGATTTGTATATTAAACCAATGCCATCTTCAAAACTAAGGCCAAAATCTACTATGTCTAAAAAAAAAATGGCGCTTGGGCCACTTGTGCAGGCCCCTATGCCTGAAAAACAAATGATCAAAATGGCTGAAGATTTAATAACCTTGATCAGGGGTAGCCAACCCCCTCCTGCTAAGAAGCCTAGGCATGACATTGATTATGTTATCTTCTGATCAGGATTCTATTTCTTCTGATTCTTCTACTGAACAGGATTTATCTACTTATGAGGACTCTTGATGCAGAAGATTCCATTCCTTCTGCTTCTCCCCCTGAGGATTTCTCTTTTGGGGAAACTTTACATACCTTAAGGGAACATTTCCACTGGGGAAAGTCGGGATTTCTCTGAATCTAAAGAGGCTTAGGAATTTTCTTCTACTTCCTCAGCATAGACCTTTGGCTATACCTCCTGTTCTAGACATTGTTAATGATGTTTTTTCAGAATCTAGTATGACTCCTGACTCCTAGTAAGCTAGACAGATACTACAGGGTTCCTGATTACCACAAATTCCTTTTCAAAAATCCTACTTCTGATCCTGAAACCATTTCTCAGGGTCCCAAAGGCATTAAGGCCTCTTCAGCTAAAAATCCTACCTCTTCTGATAGAGATTCCAGGGCGCTGGATAGATGGGGTAAGAAGGTTTACACTTCTGCAACCTTTGCAATCGGGGCTTTAAACTGTCAATTTCATATTTATAATTTATTTATTTCCAGTTTGGTTACTGGGGAAGTCCACTGGGCCAACATGACCCATTTTCAGTAGAGGCTCGGGGAGAAAAGCTCCAAGAAAGCATTGTACAAATTTGGTTACAATAAAATACAGGAGTATACAAGATAAAATTGTAAAGAGAGTTACAAAAATAAGAATATTCACAAGTATAGTTAGCAGAATTCATAGAGAGAGAGGTGTTTAAATATCAACAGCATATCATGGGACTACTTAAACAGAAAATGATGTTAATCTCTGACTGTGGGAAAATAAAGATTTGCAGGATTTATTACATTCAGCTGAACAAGTTTGAAAACCTACTTTGCAGTGTGGTTTTGATTCCTTGGAGGCCTCTTGCAGGGCTGCTGTAACCGGATCTGTGCTAAGAAGCCATGCTTGGCTCAAATAGCAAACTCTGCCTTACCATGTTAAAGCAAAATTGTCGGATGCTCCTTTACAACAGGACCGTCTCTTTGGTAATGAGGCTGAAGAAGTGTTAAAGATGGAAGATGAAGCTAAATCTATGCAAGCTGTGAAAGATTTCTTCCAAGTGCAACCTCCAAGATTTAGTAGGCACTGGCCTACTAAGAACTGGTCCTTTCCAGTCCCTTCGAGAGCCACACAAGTCAAATCCAGACATTCCAAAGGCTCCAGGTTTCAGTCATAAGGAACTTTTCGAACAAGACAATGGGGCGCCGCCACCTCAAAATCTGGAAACAACAAGGCACCTTCCTATGGTAAACAGTCTCAATGACTTCCCTCTACAATCACCAAGCACTTACCTTTTATCCGCCCCTTTGGGGGGAAAATTGGCACTTCACGCACAAAACTGGCAACTTTATTACCCAGGATAAATGGGTTTTAAATATAGTATCCCAGGGATACAGATTTTATTTCCACATGTTGCCAATCCCAAAAGGATGGCCAGATCTGCCCCAAATCAGTGGGCAGAGGCCCAGAAACAAGTTCTGTCCCTCATGAACATGGGGGCTATTCAGCCAGTACCAGAAGAGGAAAAGGGACAAGGTTTTTATTAAAGACTCTTCCTGGTACCCATAAAAGACAAATCATGGCGTTCAAGATGCTGACGCTTCAACAGTTACTGCCTATGCTAGGCAAAGATGCCTGGTTGGTAACTCTAGACTTAAGAGGCTTACCTGCATATCCTAATCTGGGAATCTTGCAGAAGATACCTCCGCTTCAAAGCAGGCTACTTGCATTACCAGTTCTCTGCACTGCCCTTTGGCCTATCTAATGCGCCCAGGGTCTTCACAAAGTGCCTGGCTCCAGTAATTGCATTTTGCAGGCAAAGAAATATTCAAATATATCCATACCTGGATGATTGTCTAATTCAGGCAAAAAAACAGGATATTCTTCTAAAGCATCTGGCGTTTGTAAAAGGTACACCATAAACGAAAATAAATCACAACTGGTACCCTCTCAATTACATTCCTTGGTGCAAGCTTGAATGCAAGTGCCTGGATAACTTATCTTATGGCAGGAATGCAAATTCAATTGGGTGACGTCAAACAGGTGGCCACAAAAACCCTGCTATCCGCAAGACAGATTCTGCAGGCCCATGGGGTTCATGGCTTCCTGCATTCTTCTAATTCCATATGCAAGACTGCATATGAGGAAACTTCAGTGGTACTTAAAAGTTTATGGAGTCAACATTGTCACAGCCTGGAAACAATGATTCCTATTATACCTTGCCTGCAACTAGAGGTCCTATGGTGGGCAGAGGCCTGCCACCAAAACAAGGGACTGCCATTCACTCCACCCCCTGCCGCCCAAACCCGAACTACAGACTCGTCAGATTATACTTGGGGGAGCTCATCTGGCAGGAAAAATGCACCTACATCAGAAAGAGATGCTAGCTGTACAGAATGCACTGACTGCCTTATACTTGGGGGAGCTCATCTGGCAGGAAAAATGCACCTACATCAGAAAGAGATGCTAGCTGTACAGAATGCACTGACTGCCTTCAAGGACTACCTTCATCCAGGACAACTAGTGATAAAGACCGACAACATCACAGTTATGTGGTACATAAATAAGCAGGGGGGTACACATTCCTACCCCCTTTGCAGACTAGCCATGGCATTGTGGAACACGGCCTTGACCTACCCAATACAACTACAAGCTCAATTCCTGCCAGGAAAGCTAAATACTGTGGCAGACTAAGCAGAAATCTTATGGAACAACACAAGTGGAAACTAAAACCACAAGATGTTAAGTTGTCAATCTCGCCTTCATTCTTGCTGGATGGGTTCGGAGCCGATCCTCGGCTCTGACTCGGCACTTGCTAAGCTCGAGAGTCACTTTTACCAGCTCGAGGCAGCCCCATATCCCATGATGCAAGGTGGTAATTACCCAGATCTCGTTTGCCGCTTCGCTAATGAGGTCTTCCTTTTTACCAGCTCCTGGTAAGTGATATTTTTCTAGCTTTTGGTCAGGTTTAAGACTTTAAAAACCTAATTTTTGGTCCTTTTAGTCTTCTTTCTACAACCTCAGTGTATTCACTTAGCTCCATACCCCTTTTTCACCTAGTTCCCTTAAGTTAATTTCTTTCGGGCCTTAGGCCTTTCCCACCCTCACAGTTCCTGTCAGGATTTCCCTTTGTGTGTGTGTGTGTGTGTGTGTGTGTGTGTGTGTGTGTGTGTGTGTGTGTGTGTGTGTGTGTCTGTGTGTGTGTCTGTGTGTGTGTCTGTGTGTGTCTGTGTGTCTGTGTGTGTCTGTGTGTGTCTGTGTGTGTCTGTGTGTGTCTGTGTGTGTCTGTGTGTGTCTGTGTGTGTCTGTGTGTGTCTGTGTGTGTCTGTGTGTGTCTGTGTGTGTCTGTGTGTGTCTGTGTGTGTCTGTGTGTGTCTGTGTGTGTCTGTGTGTGTGTGTGTGTGTGTGTGTGTCTGTGTGTGTGTGTCTGTGTGTGTGTGTGTGTGTGTGTGTGTGTGTGTGTGTGTGTGTGTGTGTCTGTGTGTGTTGTCTCTAATAACTAATTTTGTTAGTTGTGTTTAATATTTTTTAGTGTTAGTATCTTTGTTGGACTGATTGGTGTGTGTGAGTGTTTAAACACCAAGATATGTCTAAGGATACCAGGGTCTCAGGTTTCAAGAAGTGTGACTCGTGCTGTACAGACTGTCACACTTCTTGTATTTATTGTCTGGGACCCCTACACCTGCAGGACTCCTGTGCTATATGTCATTCTTTTAGCCAGAGAGTCCTGCAGGAACGTTGGAATAAGTTGATCTTTAGGGGTGTACTTAAACCAGAGAGCTCCCCGGCTAAACTCGGCTCCGGGAAGTCCTCTAAACCTCCCAAGACCCAGGCTTCGGTGTCTAAGTCTGTGGTCTTGGTTCCGACTCCGCCGGAGTCGACATCGGCTCCGTCCGGAGCCGATACTTCCTTGTTGGAGGCCCCTATGTCGGCGCCGATCATCTTCGGCACAGATACCTTGGCTTTGGCACCGGTGTCTGCTTCGACACCCCTGCGTCGAAGCAGGTCTCTGCTCCAGCTGGAGCCGAGATATCTTTGTCTCCTCTCTGAGCCGACAAGTTGTCTGCTCCGCCTGGAGCCGAACGTTCTTCGGCTCCGATGGCTCCGTCCAAAAAGAGGTCTAGATCTCCTTTGGAATCTATTCACTCTGCTCCAGCCTCTCCCTTGCTTTCGGAGCAGAGCCATCTGAGCCGATCATCGAGGTCTTCCAGGCTTTCAGACCACGATTTAGAGAGAGTGGTAAGTAGGCTATTAAAGTCACAGGCACTAGCCCAGATGCTCCAGAGCCCGTCTCATCAGACGTCAGCTATTCTACATCCCCCTGAAATTCCTCCTTCAACTCTCCTACAGAGCTTGGAGCCAGAGATTATCGGTACCGTGACTGTTGTTGCTTCGGAGCTGATGCCACACCTTTCGGCTCCGTCGTCCTTGACTCCTATCTCCTCCTTGAGACCTTCCTTGGAGGGATCCGGGCGTCAGGCTTCCCTGGTCGGTTCCGAGGGGGCGAGTGGCATCGGACCCTTGTCCGACCCCGTTCTCCCTCTTGGGGCTTCGGCCTTGGTGAGCTCGGCCCCGACATCTGCTTCGGAGCCTTCCCTTTTGGTGGGACCGGGAATCCCTGTTTCTTCAGAGCGGGATCTCTCGGCCCTCCCTGGGAGGGGAGCCTTCGAGGTGATGAGGAGTGTGCTAGCCCCAGAGCTTAGCCAGCAGTCAGTTCCTTTAGCTCCTCCCTCTACAGTGCCTGTAGATGCCTCTTCCCGTTCTCTTGCTCCCGGACCCAGAGATCCTTCACCCCAGGTCTCCCCATTGGGAAGAACTTCTCTTCCGAGGTTTCTCCTGATCCTTCAGGTGAACCCCCACATAAGAGGACTTGCAAGAGGAAGCATTTAGACTCCCCTGAGTCTACAACCTCTGATACTGATTTAGATGAGTCGGAGGGCTCCCCAAGATCCCCCTCTGAGGATGTCTCCTTTTCAGACATCCTTGAGCTCCTGAAACAGAGGGGGAACTGGCCGTCCATTAACCCCTCCGAGGATGAATCGGTATACCTGGAGGCGTTTGGATCTCGACCCTCCACCTCCTGGGTGTCTCCGCCTTTCGACCCTCTCATGGAGGTTATAGCTCGAAAGGCGTGGTCATCTCCTGATTCGGTGGAACCAGTCCCTAGGAGACCTTCAAAATTTATTACGGTCCCCGCAGAAAAGCAGTTTCTTACTAAAGGTGTCCCGGTTGATGCCATGGTGGTGGCGGCCGCCACTAAGAAGGAACTTGCAGATCCTTCCGTACCAGTCCATCCTGCTTAACAGTGTCCAGGACTATGGACAGGTATGGTAAGCGGATGTTTTCCTCAGCGACCTTTGCTATGCGTTCGCTGAATTATTTGTCACTTCACCAGACTTCAAAGGGACATCCTTAAAGAATTAGGTGAAGTAGTACAGGATCCTTCAGCAGCAGGGGCTCGGGAAAAGATTGCCTCTCAGCTGGGAATCCTTAACTCCATAACCAACTCCTCCATGCGGCTCATTTCTTATGCAGCCGATGGGGCGAGTAGAGCTGCAGGCACAGGAGTGGCTCTGACGCCAGTCCTGGATGCGGCTCTGTAATTTTGCAGACCCTTTTAAGGCGTCCTTCACAAACTCTCCCTTTCATGGGTCAACTTTGTTTGGCCCTCGGGTGAAGGACACGTTGACCAGGTGTGAGCGAGACGGCAAGACTCTTTTTCTGCCGTAGGAGTCCGTTTCTCCACTCCTTCTAGACCTTACCCCAAAGGTCAGAAGGGAGGGAAAATGTGGTTCCGGAAATCACAAGGAGTCACGCCTGACGCACGTGGTCAGTTTACCCCCAGAGGCAGAGGGGGTAATAACAGACGCCGCCCTAGGGGCAGAGGGGGTCCGCAGAACCAGGGCTCCAGAGAGCCTCTCTCTGACAAGCACTTCCAGCATCCCTGAGGTGTTGCCAGACTGCCCACCCTTGGAGGCGGTCGGGGGAAGATTGTCGCTGTACCCAGAGGCCTGGCTTTCCTTTTCTCAAAACAAATGGGTACAGTCGATCATATCAGAGGGTTACAAAATTCCTTTAGAGGAAAGCCCCTTCCCTCAAAAAAGGTTCCCTTCCAGACGTACCACCTTCCCTCAAAAAGGTTCCCTTCCAGACGTACCACCCGGTCTAAGGGAAATTGCAAGATTAGAGGTGTCACATCTTCTAAGGAAAAGAGCTATCCAGGCAGTACCAAAAGATCAATTAGAGTCCGGAATCTACTCAAGGTTCTTTTTGGTCCCCAAAAAGACAGGAGACTGGAGACCAATATTAGACCTCAGCAGACTAAACAAGTCTGTCAAAAAGGCGAGATTTCGGATGGTCACACTTCAATCGATTTTGCCCTTTCTGGGCAAAGACAACTGGATGTGCTCTATAGACCTTCAGGATGCGTACTATCACATAAAAATCCACAGACGCTCCAGAAGGTTTCTCTGCTTTCGGCTGGGGACCAGTCATTTTCAATTCAGAGCCCTGCCCTTTGGTCTCACTACAGCCCCCAGAGTGTTCACCAAATGCATGGCAGTGGTCACGGCTCACCTGAGACGTCTAAGATTCCAGGTGTTTCCGTATCTCGACGACTGGCTCCTCTCAGCCACCACCAGGCATAAACTCATCCGAGCCAGAGACTACACCCTACGTCTCTGCAGTCAATTGGGAATTTCGGTAAACTTCGAAAAGTCCTCCTTATTGCCCTGCCAATCTATTACCTTTATAGGTGCAA
Source organism: Protopterus annectens (assembly GCF_019279795.1). Classification (NCBI taxonomy): domain Eukaryota; kingdom Metazoa; phylum Chordata; order Ceratodontiformes; family Protopteridae; genus Protopterus; species Protopterus annectens. The sequence goes on along the minus strand of NC_056733.1, from coordinate 1,347,118,413 downwards.
ATCTGGACACTACTCGGATGTCAGCAAACCTAACGAGTCAGAGAATCCTAGATATCCAAAACCACGTTCGGATCATCCTTGCCAGCAAAAAGGTACAAGCCAGGCTGGTTTTGAAAGTGTTGGGCCTCATGGCTGCTGCCATCACACTCCTTCCTCTGGCCCGTTTTTACATGCGTCTTCTACAATGGATGTTGTTCACACAATGGTCCTTCCAGCAGCTTCCCATGCGTCACAAGATCCTAGTGATACAGACCTGCAAGAACCATCTATCCTGGTGGATTTCCTCTCCTCTAGTCCATCAGGGCAGGCCATTTGTTCCCCCGGCCCCGGTAGCCACGGTCACTTCGGATGCCTCCCTGATCGGGTGGGGGGGGGGCATTATCAGGGCAGGATGGTTCATGGCACGTGGCAACCATTCGAATACCACCTGCACATAAATGTCCTAGAGATGAGAGCAGTGCTTTTAACGTTGCAAGCCCTCAACGACTTTCTTCATTTAGGAACTATTGCAGTTCACACTGACATGTCCGTGGTGTGGTACATCAACAAGCAGGGCGGAACCAAGTCCTATCCCTTGTGTCGAGAGGCTCTCAGACTTTGGCAATGGGCGATCTCCTCTCATCGGTTTCTGGTAGCAACGCATATCCCTGGGAAAACCAACATAATAGCGGACAGATTGAGCAGAGCTATACTCATGCCTCACGAGTGGTCTCTCAAGCAATCCATAGTGGAAGAGATTTTTCAGACGTGGGGCCGCCCATGCTGTGATCTTTTTGCTACTCCTCTAAACAACAAATGCCCAGACTTCTTTTCTCTCTTCCCACTTCCGGGCCATCCCCCCAGAGACGCTCTTACCCAAGATTGGCCCCAGGGACTTCTTTATGCTTTTCCCCCCTTTCCATTGATTCCACAGGTACTCCAGAAAGCGTCCGTTTTGAGAGCCAAAATGATTCTCATTGCCCCTTACTGACCTCGACAAATTTGGTTCCCATTCCTTCATCGCCATCTTTTGGTGCAGCCTTGGCATCTGGACCCAGTTCCAGATCTTCTGACCCACCAGTCGGGTCAACTGCACCGGTCCGTTCCTTCCCTCAACCTCACAGCTTGGTTGCTCCACTTCCTTCCTTAGCCAGGCTTCCTATGATCTCTAACCCAGTTAGAGACATCATAGTAGCTTCTCTTAAGTCCTCTACCAGGAGGATTTACTCTAGTAAGTGGAAACGCTTCTCCCTCTGGGTGAAAGATAAGAACATAGATCCCTTTACTGCCCCGGTTCAGTCAGTCTTGGATTTTCTAGCGGAAATTTTTCACTCAGGTTCTTCCTCTTCCACAGTCAAAGTTCAGTTGGCAGCAATCTCCAACTTTCATGTCGGGTTTGCAGACCACAACATTATGTCCCACAAGCTTTGTAAAGCCTTTCTTAAAGGGGTGTTCCTTCTAAAGCCCCCTGTTAGGGATCCTCCACCACAGTGGGACCTAAATTTAGTGCTGGCATCCTTGATACTTCCCCCTTTCGAACTGGCTGCTTCATGTTCATTAAAGTTTCTAAGTTTCTTTCTTGGAAGACACTCTTTCTTGTCGCCATTACCTCGGCTAGAAGTGTCGGAACTTCATGCCCTATCTGTTCGTCCCCCTTATTTGGTCTTCCACAAGGACAGGATATCCTTGAGAACCAATCCATCCTTTTTGCCCAAGGTTGCTACTAAGACAAATTTAAACCAATCCATTGATCTTCCTGTATTTTTTCCAAATTATTCTAACAGGGCGGAACAAAAATTGCATTACCTTGATGTTCACCGCCAACTTAGATATTACTTGGACAAAACAAAGCAATTTAGGAAATCTGATCAACTCTTCCTTTCTTATGCTGAAAATAAAAAAGGTCTCCCTGTTTCTAAAGTGACTTTATCCAGATGGCTATCTTCCACCATTTCTGACATTTATCAACTTGGGGGCAAACAACTCAGCTCAAAACCTAAAGCACATTCCACAAGAGGCCTAGCCACTTCTACAGCTTTTCAGGCTAGGCTGCCCTTAGATACTATTTGTGCAGCAGCCACTTGGGCCACTCCTCATATCTTTGTTTCTCATTACAAATTGGATTTGGCCTCCAGGGATAGGGCAAGCTTTGGTTCCACAGTTCTCAAGAGTCTGTTCTATTGAGCCACCCAGGGTAGAGGTGCTAGGGACGCGGTCCCATCCAGCAAGAATGAAGGCGAGATTGACAACTTAACATTTAGAAGTTATGTACCTACCATAACGTTCCATGTTAGTTGTCTTCTCTCGCCTTCTTTCTTCTCCTCCTGTCCCCCTTGCCTGGACAGACCTTGATTTCCTCTTTCTCTGGAAGATTCTTCTTCCTTGGACACCAGTTAGTTGGCCTTGATTACCTGGTTTCCCTTTACAGCCTTTTAGGTTAGTTGTTCCTCTTTCCTTAGTGGAAAGTTTTTTGGTAGGCAGTTTTTCCTCTAGATACCAAACGAGATCTGGGTAATTACCGCCTTGCATCATGGGATATGGGTCTGCCTCGAGCTGGTAAAAGTGACTCTCGAGCTTAGCAATTGCCGAGTCGGAGCCGAGGATCGGCTCCGAACCCATCCAGCAAGAAAGAAGGCAAGAGAAGACAACTAACATGGAACATTATGGTAGGTACATAACTTCTAATTTTCAACATGTTGACACACAAATGGGGGAGCCCAGACATAGTTCTTTTTGCCTCACCCCAGAACTATCAGTTGGACAAATTCTGCACAAGAATTAATCACAAAAAAGCTTGGAAAGTGGATGCTGTTATCATTCAGGTGGAAAAGCCCATCAGTCTATGCTTTTTCCACCCTCTGCTCTCCAAAGTTCTACTAAAAGTCACAGGACAAACCAAAAATGATTCTAATTGCTCCAGACTGGCCTCGCCAACACTGGTACCCACTCTTGCGCAATGTCACACCTTCCTCCGTGGCACCTGCCTCAGACACATTACCCTACTGTCTCAGCAGAACTACCACATTCTGCACACTCTGCTCCAAACTTTGAATCTTGCAGCTTGGCTAATAAACTAATTTCACCCTTGGCATCCCTCAGCCAAACCTGTGATGGATGTCATTTTGGAGGCTAGACAGTCTTATGCTGAGAAATGGAAAAGATTCTGAATGGAAAATATCCTGTGCCTGGAACCAGTCACAAGGAATAAGCGCAGCAATGCCCAATATTCCTCAGATTCTGCAATACTTAACTGAGATGCTTCACAAGGGCTTATCTTTTTCTTCCATAAAAATCCATGCCTCTGCCATTTCAGCTCATCACAACACAGAGCCTCCCCTCTTCTCTCATCCTCTGCTAAAGCAGTATCTCAGAGGGGCCAAAAATAAGACCTCCCAGGAGAGCGCCAACTCCTGCATGGGACCTCAATTTTGTTTTGGAAAAGCTCACTCTCCCTCCTTTTGAGCCAGCTGCTACTACAGACCTAAAATTTATCTCCTGGAAAACAGCTTTCCTTTTAGCAGTCACCTCCGCTAGAAGGACTTCAGAATTACAGGCTCTTATGGCAGTGGGAACCTTTCATTATTTTTTATCTCGACAGTGTCTCTCTTTCAGGACCAATCCATCTTTCATACCTAAGGTGGTATCCAGTGTGGCTTAGTCAGACCATTCATCTGCCAACTTTCTTTCCCAATCCACAGAACAAGGATGAGTGGATTCTGCATTCATTGGATGTACACAGACAACTTAGATTCTACTTAAACAGGACAAATGCTGAACAACTATTGGTGGCATTTGCTGCAGGGGCAGAAGGGAAGGCTATTTCAAAGCTGACTATTTCCAAATGGATAAGCCATTGTATTAGTTTCTGCTATATGCACCATGGTAAACCTATCCCCAAGGGGATCTGATCTCATTCCACCAGGGCTGCATCTATTTTTGCAGCCTCTCAGAGGGGTTCCTACCAGAGACCTTCTAGAAGCTGCTACGTGGAACTCTGTTCATACGTTCACCAAACATTACGATTTACCTCTCCTCTCTAAATCCAGAGCTGGCTTTGCCACTGCTGTACTGCAGGGCCTTACAGCTGCTCCTAATGCTGTATAAATCCATCCTCCCAACCATAGCTTTGGGATTCTACCCAAGTGTAATGACTGCAACAGTGAAACACGAAGAACATAGTACAGTTGTGTGCACTTAACATAAATGTAGATGTTCGAGTGTATTCCCTGTTGCAGTCTGGTTACCCACCCTCTAGCCCCCTGTTTTTCTCTTACTATACCCCTCCTTTCTTTTACTATACTTTAAAAGCCTTTTTGGTGTATTTGCTTTTGTTTGGAGGTATATTTTTTGTGTTTTAAATTGTATACATATATATTTTGCTCCCCATTTGGGGGGCACCTGACATCTGGGGCAAGAAAAAACTGATTTAATGGTGTCTGCTGCATGTTTTATAGCCCCTGATGACCTGACATCATGGAAGAAGGGACAGCAACTGACGCAGGACCCAAGACTTTGTTAATCAGGCCGACTGAGGGCAGCCTGCCAGCAGATTACCCAAATGTAATGACTGCAACAGTGAATACACTTTTTAACATCTACAGTTATGGTAAGTGTACACAACTGTACTATCTATCCAACAACTGTACTATCTATCCAAAGACGTTTGTTAATAATCCTTGGACAAAGTTTTAGAACTTATTGAGACTTTACAAATGGACCACAACTCTTTCTGAACTGATACTTACACTAAAGAACTTGTGTGATCTGCAGATGTTCATCGTGCATACAACTGCAGTCATAACACATAGGGTTATCCTGCCGTCAGGCGGGTCCTCGGTCGGCCGAATTCCAAAGTCTAGGTCCGGTGTCAGTTGTCATCGCTTCTTCCCTGACGTCAGTGCGGCAGGGGTATAAAAGAGCCATCCGACGCCATCTTCAGTCTTTCTTGCCGTGCGGTGCCCGAAGCAGAAGCAGTTCGCAAGTGCCAGTCGGCCAGATCTTGAGATTTACGAAAATATTTCAGCCGAAGTCTTCTTGAAAGCCAAGTACCCCGTTGGGGAAACTTTCTTGCCTCAGACCAATGTTAGACAAAGTTAATAATTGCATTTCATGTGGGAAGCAAATACAGCATAAGGATTTCCACTCCTTCTGTATTCCTTGCTTAGGCCCAGACCATGACGTCTCGGCCTGCTGTTTTTGTGCTAGATTCAACAAACGCACTAAGCGTCGGGCGGAGTTCGCCCATCACTATTTTGGTGAAAAAAATTAATTATATTATGTCGTCGGATACTCCGACTCCAGTTTTGAGTAAAAGACGCAAAGATAAGGACCGACATACGAGGTCGGCGACTTCTACTGACACCACGCTAAGGCCAACTACCGGTTCTCTGCGAGGCGCCTACGCAGCCCCTGAGTACCGATGACACTTCATTACCGGTGTCTTCTGTGCCCAAGGTCGCAGGCTCCTCTGCCCCCATTCCGACTACAGATACCGACGCCACTCTTGGCGGGGAAACCCAGAGTTTAGACAGGCCTGCCATTTCTCAAGGTGTCTTCAGGCCTTCCTCCTTCTCTTAAGGCTTTCACAAAATCTAAAGCAGCCATGAAAACTAAAAAAACAAGGACCACAGACCCCCTCTCATGGCCCCATGCCTAAAAAACAGATGCTCAAAATGGCTGAGGATTTGATTACTCTTATCAGGGGTTCTTGACCCCCCTCGGACAAAAGGCCCAGATTAGAGGAAGACTACCCTTCCTCAGATCAAGCTTCTATTACCTCTGAACATTCTGAGGACCAGGAATATACATATTCTCCTTTTGAAGACTCTGATGCAGAGGAGTCTATTCCCTCGGTCTCCCCCCCTGAGGACTACTCTTTTGGGGAAACCCTACATACTTTGAGGGAACACTTTCACTGAGAAGGCCAAGATTACTCAGATTCTAAGAAAAGGCTCAGGGATTTTCTTTTGTTCCCCCAGCATAGGCCTCTGGCTATCCCTCCTGTCTTGGATATATTAGATGATGTGTACACAGAAGCCAGCCTCAACCCAGATTCTTTACCTCCAGCTCCTGTTAAACCAGACGGGCATTACCGGGTTCCTGATTCACACCAGTTCCTATACAAAAGCCATACTGCTGACCCAGAAACTATTTCACCGGGTCCCAAGGGAATTAAGGCCTCTACTGCTAAAAACCCATTACCTTCAGAGAGAGAGATTCCAGAGCTTTAGAAAGGTGGGGGGGGAAAGGTGTATACCTCTGCCACTTTAACCATGAGGGCATTAAACTGTCAGTTCCATACGTTAAAGTATCAACAGTTTTTATTATCCGAGTTAAAAGGCAAAATGACACAACCTGAGCAACCAGATTTAAGAGTTGCAGGATTTGTTGCATAGTGCAGAGCAAGTGGGTAAACATACCTTGCAGTGTGGTTTTGATGCTTTAGAGGCCTCATGTAGAGCTGCTGTTACAGGGTCTGTCATACGTAGACATGCTTGGCTCAAAGAACAAGCCTGCCAGATAATGTCAAAGCTAAATTACTAGATGCACCTCTTCAAAAAGATGTATTGTTTGGTGTTAAAGCTGAGGAGGTACTAAAGAAAATGGAGGAAAAGGTGAGATCGATGCAAACAGTGAAAGATTTCCTGCAGGTACAACCTCCACGTTTCAGCGGAAACTGGCCTTCAAAAAATTGGTCCTTTCCAGCCACGGACAGACCTCAGAGGCAGATACACCCGAGGGGTAGAGGGCAATCTCAAGGATCATTCAGAGCCAGGCAATGGCAAGCACCAACCGCAAGAGGTGGAGAAGATAGATCAGTCATTCAGAAAGCAGACACAATGACTTTTTTTTACCTGCCAAGCAAAGCTTTAATGGCAGCACCTTTAGGCGGAAAACTGGCATTATTCTCAAAAAATTGGCATATTGTCACAAAAGACAAATGGATCCTGGACATTATAGACAGAGGCTACAAATTCCACTTTCACACCCTTTCAAAAATGCGAGGCATGCCAAACCTGCCACAAAATCAAAGGGCAGAGGCACAAAAACAAATTTCAGCTCTCATGGACATGAACGCTATTCAAGAGGTGCCTGCAAAAGAACAAGGTCAAGGGTTTTATTCCAGACTATTCCTGGTACCAAGGAAAGACAAAGATTGGAGACCTATTTTAGATCTATCCATCCTAAACACATATTTACAGGTACCAAAATTCAAGATGCTCACATTACAGCAGCTTCTTCCCATGCTGTTCAAGGAGTCTTGGCTGGTAACATTGGACCTCAAGGAGGCATACCTGCATATCCCTATCAGACAAGATTGCAGAAGATACCTCCGATTTTTTGCAGGTTCAACCCATTATCAATTCTCTGCATTGCCCTTTGGCTTATCTACTGCGCCCAGAGTGTTTACGAAATGCCTGTCATCAGTAATTGCCTTCTGCAGACTTCAAGGAATACAAATATACCCATATCTGGACGACTGCCTGATCCAAGCGGACAGCAAGGACATACTTCTGAAATGCCTGGCGTTTGTAATAAGACTGTTGAACTTTCTGGGATACACAGTAAACAAAAAGAAATCAAAACTAATACCCTCTCAAACAATAATTTTCCTGGTTGCCAGCTTGAATACAAACACCCAGATGGCCTACCTCACGCCAGACAAACAAGGGCAACTATCTCAATACTTCAGCAAAATGGCAACCTTCACCAGGCTGACTGCAGGGAAAGTCCTGCAGGCTCTGGGATTCATGGCATCTTGCATCCTGCTGATCCCATGTGTAAAGCTGCATATGAGGAAACTTCAATGGTACCTAAACTTATGGTCTCAATACAGCCACAGTTTGGAAACAATTATACCACTCATTCCATGTCTTCAAAAGGAATTTCTGTGGTGGGCTCAAGCATGCCAAAGAAACAAAGGTCTCCCTTTCTTACCTCAAGCAAATCAAATCATCACAACGGACGCCTCGGACTATGCCTGGGGGGCAGACATGAAAGATCAGTGCATTCAGGGAAAATGGTCCCAAAAAGAGAAGTACCTACACATCAACCAAAAGGAAATGCTAGCAGTGCAAAATGCTATTATGGCCTAAATGCTAGCAGTGCAAAATGCTATTATGGCCTTCAAAGACCTACTGCATCCAGGCCAGCCATTGATAAGGACAGACAACACCACAGTGATGTGGTACATAAAGAAACAGGGGGGAACTCATTCATACCCCCTGTGCAGACTAGCCATGACCCTTTGGAACACAGCTCTGGAATTGCAAATCCAACTTCAGGCACAATTCCTGCCAGGGAAGGAAAACACTGGCAGACAGCCTAAGCAGAAATATGACAAATCCACACGAATGGAAGTTGCATCCTCAAGTTTTCGCAAAGATAACTCTGGCATGGGGACAGCCACACCTAGATCTCTTTGCTACCCACAGAAATTACCAGCTGAAAAAAGTTTGCTCAAGGACCTGACAAGCCACGCTGCTTCGCAAGGGACGGCTTGCACCTGTCGCCCCTGGGATTCCGGATATTGGCTAAGGCTCTTGCCACCCCCATAGTGCCTTTTTTAAGCAAGGCTCAAATTCTAAACCTACCACCCTAGAAAACAAAAATGGGAAGAAACTGAGGGTAATGCTGCTCAATGCCAGAAGTCTAAATCTCAAAATGCACGCACTCGAGGCCCTTCTCAGTATGGAGAACATTGATGTCTGTGCTGTAACTGAAACCTGGTTCAAGGCTCCTGAGAGCACCCCGGCACTATTAGGTTTTACCTCTTATCATGCGTTCCGGCCCCAAAACCCGGACCACACCACAAAAGGGGGTGTATCCATATTCATAAAGGATACCCACACCTCCAGGTTGGTGGCAACGCGAAGCTTGAAACCATCCAGGTGCAACTAACCATAGGCAAAACTGCTCTACAAATTGTAGCATGCTACAGGCCACCCTCTCAAACTCAGGAACCCCACACAGCCTTCCTGAAGACATTGGAGGGATTGTAGCATGCTACAGGCCACCCTCTCAAACTCAGGAACCCCACACAGCCTTCCTGAAGATACTGGAGGGTATAAATGTATCTCCAAACACCATCATATTGGGTGACTTCAACTACCCGAATATAGACTGGGAACATTACTCAAGCCCTAACTTTCTAGCCCAACGGTTCCTGGAGTTCATAAATTCAAATGCCATGGAACAGCTAGTCACTGTTCCCACGAGAGAAAATATACTAGATCTCATTATCACAAACATGGGGACAAAATGCTCCACACCGGAAGTATATCCCTCATTGGTGAGATCTGATCATAAACTAATCTCACTGGAAATCCACATCCTGCCCCCACCCCAAACAAAAAAGACCACAGTGAAGAACTTCTCTAAAGCAAACTTCACACTACTCAAGACTGGTGAGGTATCCTTCAAGGCCCCTGTGACAGTGGAAACCACAACCCAAGCTGCTGAAGCCTTTACAAATGCCTTCTATGAACACCTCCAGGACTGCATGGATCAGGCAATCCCAAATAAAACCAAGACTCTTTCCACAAAGGGCAAACTTCCAGTCTGGTGGACCCCAGCCATTAACAAACTTTACAATAAGAGGAGAAAGCTATTACATGATAGAACAAAATCCATAAAAAGGGAAGTCGCCCCTGATCATTATTAGTAAAAAAAAATACGAGCACTCATAAAATCAACTAAGGCCAATTTTGAGAGAAAAATTGCCATGGATTCAAAGGACAATCAGGCCTTTTTCAGCTATGTTAGGAACCTGGGTGGAAACTCCCAGATATGCTCAGAATTAGTCCAAAATGATACAAAAATCACTGAACCCACAGACGTTGCCAACATACTGGCAGACAGGTTCAGTGCAAACTTCCCCCCCCTCTTCCCCCCCCCCTAAAGGAGAGATAACTATCCCAGCGGAGTGTAGCCTCCCAGACATCTCAAATGCGCAGGTGAAAGCTGCGCTCTCTAAAGCTAAAAACACAGCATCAATGGGACCGGATGGTGTCCCCGGCTGTGTGCTACACGAGCTAAATGAGGAATTAAACCCGCACATAAGGCAGCTGTTTAATCTCAGCCTTACCACAGGATACGTGCCCAAGGAGTGGCGTACGGCAACTGTGGCCCCACTCCACAAAGGCGGTGCCTCTACGGACCCTGGTAATTACCGCCCATAAGCTTAACAAGTCTAGTCTGCAAAGCTATGGAGAGGATCATAATGGAGCTCATAAACAAAGATAATGGGGACTTGCAGACATTGGACCCGACCCAGTTTGGCTTCGTCAAGGGAAGATCATGCCTTTTGAACTTGGTCGACTTCTTCAAAAACAGTCACCAAGGCCATTGATGAGGAAAGGCAGTCCATACAGCCTACCTTGACCTTGCAAAGCTTTCGACACAATACCCTTCGGGTATTGTAGAAAAACTACCAGCTTAAATGTAAACCCATATGTCACAAGATGGGTTGCAACTGGTTTAAGGACAGAACCCACAGGGTTAGAGTTGCTGGCGGTATGTCAGACTCCAAGCGGTCACAAGTGGTGTCCCACAGGTCCTTGGCCCCCTATTGTTCGGCATCTACTTCTCAGAAGTACAGGCCAACATGGGAGGACTTTGGCTGACAAAGTTTGCAGACGACTGCAAACTGGGCGCCATAGTGGAAAGTTCATCGGACACGGATATCCTTCAGAAGCGACTCGCGGAAACAGATAGCTGGTGCCAGAGCCATGGCCTGAAGTTAAACGCCAAAAAATGTATAGTCATACCCTTCGGGAAAAACAAGGTAACCCCAAGCTACCATATAGGTGGCAATCCACTAAGCACAGAAGAGGTTATCTGGGACCTGGGGACCCAGGTTGACAGTGGCCTTTCTTTTGACACTCAGGTTGCTAAAGTGGTTAGAAAGACCTTCTACATTGCCCACCTGATCATGAAGGGATTCACATCCAGATCTAGTGAGGTCATTGTTCCCCTGTACTCTTCACTTATCAGACCAGTGATAGAGAACAATGCCCCATTCGGGATGCATCTCGCCCGACATCTGCAGCAATTGGAGAGACCCCAAAAGTTTCTCACCAAAAGGATAAAGGGACTCCAAAATCTGTCATATTCTGCCAGATTGAAGAAACTCCAGCTCTGTTCAGTCGCATACCGTCTGCTCAGAGGTGACGTGCCTGACGTACAAGGCCATGTCCAACCCGGAATTAATGGACATGCTCCACCTCAAAAAATCCAAATCCACCAAAACCACTAGAGCAAGCGACTTAAACCTTAGCACGGATATAAATAGGACGTGCTGGAGGGATAGATTTATCACTCAGAGACTCCCTATGCTGTGGAATAGAGTCCCGGTCCATGTGAGGCAGAGCACCTCGCTGGCTCTGTTCAAGAGAAATCTTGACCTGTGGATGGGAGATCGTAGGTTTACCCCGGGAATCATCTGTGTCACTGCTGGACAGAGGCACAACAAACTAATGGGTACAGTATTTTTTCATATAAGGGGTGGCGTAAGCCACAAAAATTCAGGCTAGGCTTATAAATGCCTTGGGGCAGATAGCCTAGTATAAACCTATGAACCTATCATCCACAGGCCTGGAAAGTGGGCGCACTTTCTTTCAATTGGACAACATTGACAGTCTAGTCAGAGCCTTTCCGCCTCTCCCTCTGCTGCCCAAAGTTCTATTAAAAGCCAGAGCAGAGAGGCCGAAAATGATTCTCATTGCTCCAGACTGGCCAAGACAACACTGGTATCCACTCCTGAAGAGCCTGACGCATTCCCCCACCATGGATCCTACCTATAGTGCCTCTTCTGTTGTCCCAGCACAACTTCAAAACTCTTCACAGCCAGCTCAAAACCCTAAATCTAGCCGCATGGAGAATCCCTTGATTTCCCAACAGACCCTCCTCTCCAAGGAGGTGCAGGATGTCATCTTGGAGGCCAGAAGACCTTCTACTAGAAAAGCCTACTCCGCCAAATGGAAGCGGTTTTGTGCCTGGAATCAGAAAAGGGGCCAGAATCCTTGGGTAATAAATATACCTCAAATATTACCGTACCTAGCTGACATGTTAAACAGTGGACTTCTCCTCCATCAAAATCCATGCTTCAGCCATTTCTGCACAATACAACACAGATCCTCCTTTATTCTCTCATCCTCTCTTAAGACAGTTCCTCAGAGGGGCTAAGAATATAAAACCCCCAAAGAAACCACCAGTCCCTGCTTGGGACCTCAACTTCATATTGGAAAAACTGACCCTTCCTCCATTTGAGAGCTGCTTCAACAGAACTACAATATTTGTCATGGAAAACAGCCTTCCTTCTGGCTATCGCCTTAGCACGCAGGGTTTCGGAACTACATGCCCTCATGGCTGTGCAACCTTTCATCATTTTCCATCAGGACAGAGTTTCCTTACGAACCAACCCTACCTTTATGCCAAAGGTAGTATCCAGTGTAGCCTTGAATCAGACTATCCACTTACCTACCTTTTACCCTAACCCACAAAACAAAGGGGAAAGACTACTGCATTCCTTGGACATTCACAGACAACTATGTTATTATTTGGACAGGACAAAGTCATTCAGGAAATCCGAGCAACTCTTTGTGTCCTATGCTACAGGTGCTCAAGGAAAGGCCATCTCCAAACAGACAATCTCAAAATGGATAGCCCACTGCATATGCTTTTGTTACTCATTCCATGGAAAAGCTGTGCCTTCAAGCATCCGGTCCCACTCCACAAGGGCCACAGCTACCTCTGCAGCTTTCCTCAGGGGGGTTCCTACCAAGGACATTTTGGAAGCAGCCACTTGGAGTTCAGTGCACACTTTCTCCAAACACTATCACCTTCCACTTTACTCAATCACCTTCCACTTTACTCAAAATCTAGAGCGGGATTTGCCACAGCTGTCTTGCAGGGCATCCTTGCTCCTCCTAGTTCCACTTAGTGCCTGCCACCCCTACTTAGCTTTGGGATTCTACCCATCTGTTATGACTGCAGCTGTATGCACGATGAACATAGTACAGTTTTGTACCTACCATAAATGTAGATGTTCGACTGCTCATACAGCTGCAGTCCAGGTTTCCCTCCCTCCATCCCTTCTTAGGACAGGCCTTATGGCAAACACCTTCCCATACACCTATTTGGGGTATTCTTTTATGGTGTATTTGCTTACAACTGTTTTTTGATTATTCTATATTACATGATTACATAAGTTTATGTTTTGCCTTCCTTCTGGGGGCACCTGACATATGGGGCAAGAAAAACTGAAGAAGATAGTGTCTGCTGGCTATTTTATACCCCTGCCGCACTGACGTCAGGGAAGAAGCAATGATAACATACGCCGGACCTAGACTTTGGAATTCGGCCGACCGAGGACCCGCCTGACTGCAGGATAACCCCATCTGTTATGACTGCAGCTGTATGAGCACTCTAACATCTACGTTTATGGTAGGTACAAAACTGTACTTTTTGCTTCAGACCTATGTGTATATTGTAATTGTACAATGACCCCCCCCCCCATTAATATTCCAAAGCGTGCACATTGTAAATCAGACTTGGTCGTTGCTGTTATCTCTCTGTAAAAAAAAAAAAAAAAAAAAAAAAAAGGCGATCTTCCTTTCTCCGTTGCTTTTTTTAAAGCTGTTGCGCTGTGTTAAACTCACCCTTGTGACCAAACCACACCAACCGTGGGTAAATCCAGCATTGTCCACACCCAGGCGTGGGTTATTGCTTAAATAATTTTTACCTTGTTTGTTAATTATAATCTCATTCTAAGACAAATTGTCATTTGTTGTCTTCTTTACTTTTCTTGGAAAATTTAAAATATTTTGAAAAAAAAAAGTTACAATTTCTCAGCCATGAAGCCAATGTATTAACTTTATCTGCAACAAAAACATCCCTTTGCCCCACAGAGTGAAAGCCCATTCTACAAGATCTATGGCAACTTCAGCAGCTTTCCATGCTAAGGCTTCTTTCAATGATATTTGCTCAACTGCGACTTGGGCCAAACCTCATACCTTTATTAATCATTACAAATTGTACTTTGCCTCCAGAGGTAGAGCTTCTTTTGGCTCCATGGTGCTAAGGAATGTCCTTCCATGTGGGCCACCCAGGGATTCGGGTAGCTGGGGACTGTCCCATCAATAAGGAATGAACGAAGATTAACAACATCAGATAAAGAAGTTATGTCTTACCATAACGTTCCATCTGTGTTTATCTTCATTCATTACTTCCCACTCTCCGTCCCCCATCCGGTGGTTCCTGGATGTTCTTCGTGTTTCACTGTTGCAGTCATTATATTAGGGTAATCTGCTAGCAGGTTGCCGTCAGTCGGCCTGATTAACAAAGTCTTGGGTCCTGCTTTGGTTGCTGTCCCTTCTTCATGATGTCAGGGGTATAAAACATGCAGCCAATGCCATTACATCAGTCTTCGTGCTGCGCAGTGCCCGAAGCAGAAGCAGTTCACAAGTGCCGGTTAGCTGACTCCTGAAATTTATGTTTTCGAGTTTCAGATCCGAAGTCTTCAACTAAAATGCTAAGTACCACGTTGGGGAGACTTTTTCTTGCTCCTTACCGATTGTCAGTATAAGTTAATAATTGCATTGCTCATTTGTACTGTATTTCTTGCCTAGGCCCTGACCACAACGTTCCTTTCAATCGGTTTTGTGCTTTTATTTTATCAACGTACTATCAAACGTCAGTACATTTTTGCTTCTAAATATTTTGGCTCACGCTTTAACTATCCAGAAATGTCATCTCATCTGTTAGCAATCAGACTAGCCGTTAAGTCCAAAACTGCTGACTACGCTTCTCCTAAGCCAGTTGCCAGTTCACCGGTACTCAGTGAGGCGCTTTCGCAGCCCCTGATACCCGCTACTTCTGATTCGCAGGCCCTTAATGAGACCCATTCGGAGTCCGGTATGCCGCAAGATGCTTCAATTATGGAACCTGCGGATATCTCTACCTTGGATGGGTCCAGAGCCTCTCTGTAGGCACCAGCTTCTGAGGGTGTTTTCAGGCCTACAGATCTGTATATTAGACGCCATCTTCAAAACTAAAAAACAACACCTGGGCCACATGTGCAGGCCCATATGCCTAAAAAACAAATGATCAAAATGGCTGAAGATTTAAATACTCTGATCGGGGGTAGCCAACCCCCCCCCCCTTCTAGGAGGCCTAGGCAAGACATTGATTATGAATCTTCTGACTCTTCTAATGAACAGGAATTGTCTATACCTACTTATGAGGACTCTGATGCAGAAGATTGCATTCCTACTGCTTCTCCCCCTGAGGATTTTTCTTTTGGGGAAACTTTACATACCTTAAGGGAACATTTCCACTGGGAAAGTCAGGATTTAATCTAAAGAGAGACTTGGGGATTTTCTTCTTCTTCCTCAGCATAGGCCTTTGGCTATAACTCCTGTTCTAGACATTGTTGATGATGTCTTTTCAGAATCTAGTATGGCTCCTGATTCTCTGCCTCTGTCGTCATGACGTAAGCCAGAAAGATACTACAGGAATGTTCTTCCTGTTTCACTGTTGCTGTCTGTACATTTGGATAATCTGCTGGCAGGTTGCCCTCGGTCGGCCTGATTAACAAAGTCTTGGGTCCTGCATCAGTTGCTGTCCCTTCCATGAGGTCAGGTCGTCAGGGGTGTAAAACATGCAACTGACGCCATTACATCTGTCTTTCTTGCGCGCGGTGTCCGAAGCAGAAGCAGTTCGCAAGTGCCAGTCGGCTGACTCCTGAAGTCTTCAACTAAAAGCCAAGTACCCTGTTGGGGAAACACTTCATTGCTCCTTACCGATGTCAATAAAAGTTAATAATTGCATTACTTGTATGAAGCAAATACCTCATAAGGATTTTCATTTTACTGTATTCCTTGCCTAGGCCCTGACCACAACGTGCATTGCTGTCAGTTTGTGCTAAATTTAATCAACGCACGATTAAACGTCTGTATATTTTTGCTTCTAAATATTTTGTCTCAAGATTTAACTATCCAGAAATGTCATTTGTTAGCAATCCGACTACTGGAATACCTAAAGAAAAAAACACAAAGAAAAAGACAGACCAAGGTCCAAAACAGACTAGGTTTCTCCTAAGCCAGTTGCCGGTATTCAGTTAGGCGCTTTCACAGCCCATGATGCCTGCTACTTTTGATTCGCAGGCCTCTACTAAGACCCATTTGGAATGCCGCAAGATACTGAACCCGTGGATGTCTCTACCTTAGATGGGTCTGGAGCCGCTGAGCAGGCACCAGCTTCTGAGGGTGTTCAGGCCTAAAGATTTGTATATTAAACAGATGCCATCTTCCCATCTTCAAAACTAAGGCCAAAAACTACTTCTATGTCTAAAAAACTGACACTTGGGCCATGTGTACAGGCCCCAATGCCCAAAAAATTATCAAAATGGCTGAAAATATTACCTTGATCAGGGGTACCCATCCCCCTCCTGCAAAGAGGCCTAGGCAAGGCACTGACTGAGCCTTCAGATCAGGTTTCTATTTCTTCTGATTCCCCTTCTGATCAGGATTTATCTATACCCACTTATGAGGACTCTGATGCAGAAGACTGCATCCCTTCTGCTTCTCCCCCTGAGGATTTCTAAACTTTGCATACCTTAAGGTAACACCTCCACTGGGAGAGTCGGGATTTCTCTGAATCTAAAAAGAGACTTGGGGATTTTCTTCCTCTGCCTCAGCAGGCATAGGCCTTTGGCTTTACCTCCTGTTCTAGATGTTGTTGTTTTCTCAGAATTCAGTATGACTCCTGACTCATGACTCCTGACTCCCTGCCTTCGGCTCCTAGTAAGCCAGACGGGTACTACAGGGTTCCTGACTACCACAAATTCCTTTTCAAAAATCCTACTGCTGACCCTGAAACCATTTCTCAGGGTCCCAAGGGTGTTAAGGCCTCTACTGCTAAAAATCCTACCTCATCTGACCGAGATTCCAGGGTGCTGGATAGATGGGGTAAGAAGGTTTACACGTCTGCAACCTTGGCAATCAGGACTTTTCTGTCAATTTCATATGCTTAAATATCAACAGCATTTCATGGGTTTGCTTAAACAGAAAATGATGATTTCTGACGAGTTGCAGGATTTATTACATTCAGCTGAACAAGTTGGAAAACCATACTTTGCAATGTGGTTTTGATTCCTTGGAGGCCTCTTGCAGGGCTGCTGTAACTGGATCTGTGATTTAGAAGGCATGCTTGGCTCAAGGAGCAAAGTCTGCCTGACCATGTTAAAGCCAAATGTTTGGATGCTCCTTTACAACAGGACAGTCTCTTTGGAAATAAGGCTGAAGAAGTTTTGAAAAAGATGGAAGATGAAGCTAAATCTACGCAAACTGTGAAAGATTTCTTACAAGTGCAGCCACCCAGATTTAGTAGACACTGGCCTACTAAAAACTAATTCTTTCCAGTACCCACTAGAGGCTCCAGGTTTCAGTCGCAAGGAACTTTTTAGAACAAAGCAATGGGGTGCCTCCACCTCCAAATGTAGAAGCAACAAGGCACCTCCCTATAGTAAAAAGTCTCAATGACTTTCCACTGCAATCACCAAGCACTTTCTTTTGACCGCCCCTTTGGGGGGAAACTGGCACTTCATGCACGAAACTGGCAACTGATTACCCAGGACAAATGGGTTTTAAATATAGTATCCCAGGGATACAGATTTCATTTCCACATGTTGCCAATCCCAAACGGATGGCCAGATCTGCCTCCAAATCAGTGGACAGAGGCCCAGACACAAGTTATGTCCCTCATGAATATGGGGGCTATTCAACCAGTACTAGAAAAGGGACAAGGTTTCTATTAGACTTTTCGTGGTACCCAGAAAAGACCAGTCATGGCGTCCAATTCTGGACTTATCCATTCTAAATACATTTCTGGACATTCCAAAATTCAAGATGCTGACTCAACCGTTACTACCTATGCTAGGCAAATATGCTTGGTTGGTAACTCTAGACTTAAGAGCCTTACTTGCATATCCCAATCAGGGAATCTTGCAGAAGATACCTCTGCTTCAAAGCAGGCTACTTGCATTACCAGTTCTCTGCACTGCCCTTTGGCTTATCTACTGCGCCCAGGGTCTTCCCAAAATGCTTGGCACCAGTAATTGCATTTTGCAGGCAAAGGAATATTCAGATTTATCCATACCTGGACGATTGTTTAACTCGGGCAGAAAACAAGGACACTCTTCTAAAACCTCTGGCGTTTGTTAAAGGGGTTCCAACTTGTCTAGGGTACACCATAAACTAAAAGAAATCACAACTGGTAGCCTCTCAAAAAATTACATTCCTGGGTGCAAGCTTGAATAACAACTGCCCAGATGACTTGCCTTGTGCCAGAAAAGCAAATTCAATTGATGACCGACTTCAAACAGGTGGCCACAAAAACCCAGCTATCTGCAAGACAAATTCTGCAGGCCATAGGGTTCATGGCCTCCTGCATTCTTCTAATTCCATATGAAAGCCTGCATATGAGGAAACTTCAATGGTACCGAAAAAGCTTATGGAGTCAACATTGTCACAGCCTGGAAACAATAAATGTTATGTAGTCCAATCTTGCCTACATTCTTACCCGTGGGGTTCGGAGCCGAATGTCTGCTCCGACTTGGCCATACTTTAGCTCAAAGTCTTTCTATTGGGTGGGCTAAGATGGTATCCCATGCTGCACTGCTCTCTATCCCCAGATCTTGTTTGCCGCTCGTGTAGCTCGGACGTGGTCTTGCTCTTGGCTGTGGCTAAGTACCTTTTCTTCTTTATAGCAGAGAAGTTTATTGCAAAAAAAAAAAAACTATTTTCATAGCTGTTTGTGTGTGTTTCTTGAGCTGTGTTGTGGAAAAGTTGTTTTTTCTTAAGTTGTTTTTTCTTAAGTTGTTTTTTCTTAAGTTGTTTTTTCTTAAGTTGTTTTTTCTTAAGTTGTTTTTTCTTAAGTTGTTTTTTCTTAAGTTGTTTTTTCTTAAGTTGTTTTTTCTTAAGTTGTTTTTTCTTAAGTTGTTTTTTCTTAAGTTGTTTTTTCTTAAGTTGTTTTTTCTTAAGTTGTTTTTTCTTAAGTTGTTTTTTCTTAAGTTGTTTTTTCTTAAGTTGTTTTTTCTTATAGCGTGTTCTTGTGGTATCCCACTAGCTGTTTCCAACGGGCTAGGCCCGTTTCAGTTAGAGGACCTAGTCTGTCCCTTTGCTTTCCTTGTGTGCTAACTTTTTCCCTTGGGCTAAAACAGTTTAAATTAGAGGAATTAGTCCTCCCCCCCTGTACTTGTGTCTAGGACCGTTTTAGTTAGAGGTCTTTGTGGTGTACTGTGTTTGTCCTGTTCCCGCACTTGTGGCTGATCTTCATGTTTCACTGTTGCAGTCATTACATTTGGGTAATCCTGCTGGCAGGTTGCCCTCAGTCGTCCTGAATTCCAATGTCTTGGGTCCTGCGTCGGCCGCTGTCGCCCTTTACCTGACGTCAGGTTGTCAGGGGTATAAAAGATGTAGCTGACACCATTTTCTTCAGTCTTTCTTGCCGTGCGGTGCCCGAACCAGAAGCAGTTCGCAAGCACCCGTCAGCCAACTCCTGAGATTTTCGTGTTCGAATTTCAGATCCGAAGTCTTCATTAAAAGCTAAGTACCCCGTTGGGGAAGCTTTTTTTTTTTTCTTGCTCCAGACCGATGTCAGAAAAAGTTAATAACTGTATTTCTTGTGGGAAGCAAATACCTCATAAGGACTTTCATTCTTACTGTATTCCTTGCCTAGGCCCTGACCACGACGTTTCAAGTTGTCGGTTTTGTGCTAGATTTAACCAACGCACTATTAAGCGTTGGTACAATTTTGCATTAAGGTATTTTGGGCGCAGATTTAATCATATAATGTCGTATAGCCATCCGACTACTGGAGTTCACAAAAAACGCAAAGAAAGACAGGCAACCGAGGTCCAAAACAGACTACGAAGCTTCTCCTAAGCCAGTTGCCAGTTCTCAGTGAGGCACTTTCGCAGCCCCTGACGCCCGCTACTTTAGAGTCGCAGGCCGCTACTGACTCTCATCTGGAGTCGGTCAGGCCGCTGTAAACTCGAGGTATTGGAGCCTTGGAAACTATTCCGTCAGATGGGTCCAGAGCTGCTGAGCAGGCATCTGCTTCTGAGGTGTATTCAGACCTAAACAATTATACATTAAACCGACTTCAGCTTCAAAGGCAAAGACTAAAGCACCTTTAAAGGCAAAGAGTTCACCAGCCACATGGACAGGCCTCCATGCCCAAAAAACAGATGCTCAAAATGGCCGAAGACTTGATTACCTTGATCAGGGGCTCCCATCCCCCTCCTGACCTAGATCAGGGGTTCCCATCCCCTCCTGATGAGGCCTAGGCAAGAGACAGCCTATGAATCTTCAGATCAAGTTTCCATTTCCTCTGATTCCTCTTCTGATCAGGAATATTCACTTCCCCCTGAGGATTCTGATGCTGAAGAATCTATTCCTTCAGCTTCTCCTCCTGAGGACTACTCTTTTGGGGAAACCTTGCATACCATGAGGGAGCATTTCCACTGGGAGAGCCAAGATTTTTCTGAATCTGAGAGGCTCAAGGACTTCCTTTTACTACCTCAACACAGGCCTCTAGCTATTCCACCTGTGTTAGACATTGTAGATGTGTTTTCAGAGTCTAGTCTGACCCCTGACTCCTTGACTCCTTACCTCCAGCTCCTGTTAAGCCTGTCGGATACCACAGAGTTCCTGACTCTCATAAATTCCTTTTCAAAAACCCTGCTGCGGACCCAGAAACTATTTTTCAGGGTCCCAAAGGGGTTAAGGCTTCCACTGCAAAAAAACTCTACCCCCTCTGATAGAGATTCTAGGGCACTGGATAGATGAGGAAAAAAGATTTACACATCTGCTACCTTTGCTATAAGGGCCTTAAACTGCCAGTTTCATATGCTCATATATCAGCAATATGTCATGACACTGCTTAAACAGAAAATGTTAGTAAATTCTGAATGTGCAGAAAAAGAAATGCAGGATTTATTGCATGCAGCTGAACAATTTGGAAGGCATACTTTGCAGTGTGGTTTTGATTCTCTAGAGGCCTCCTGTAGGGCTGCAGTTACGGGTCCTGTAATTAGGAGGCATGCTTGGTTAAAGGAACAAAATCTGCCTGACCATGTCAAAGCTAACTTATTAGATGCACCATTACAGCATGATACCTTGTTTGGTGTTAAAGCAGAAGAGGTGTTAAAGTGGAGGACAAAGCTAAATCTATGCAAACGGTCAAAGATTTTTTTGCAAGTACAGCCACCTAGGTTTAGCAGGCACTGGCCTACAAAGAATTGGTCCTTTCCAGTGTCGGACAGACCTCAAAGGGGCAGATCCAGACGCCCTAGAGGCAGATTCCAGCCGCAAGGCTCGTACAGGTCTAAGCAATGGAGTGCGTCTACCTCCAAAACTGGAGAAGACGAATCACAACCATACAGGAAACTGTCCCAGTGACTTCCCCCTGCCCTGCACCAAGCACTTATCTTCTGGCAGCACCCTTAGGGGGAAAAATAGCACTTTTTACTCAAAATTGGCACATCATAGCACAGGACAAATGGGTTCTAGACTTAGTGTCACAAGGCCACAAGTTTCACTTCCATACCCTGCCAAGGGCAAACGGTTGGCCAGACCTGCCAAAACATCAGTGGGCAGAGGCTCAACAAGTCTTATTCCTCATGGACAAGTGCCACAGCAAGAGCAGGGACAAGGATTTTACTCAAGACTGTTCTTTGTACCCAGAAAGGACAAAGCATGGAGATTCCTGGATATACCAAAATGCAAGATGTTGACCTTGCAGCAGCTTCTGCCCATGCTGGGCAGAAAGGCTTGGCTTGTGATTTTAGACCTAAAAGAGGCATACCTGCATGTCCCAATCAGACAATCATGCAGAAGATACCTCAGATTCAAGGCTGGCTCAAAGCATTACCAATTCTCTGCGCTGCCCTTTGGCTTATCTACTGTGCCCAGGGTCTTCACAAAGTGCCTGGTACCAGTAATTGCTTTCTGCAGATAGAGGAATACAAATATATCCTTAGTTGGACGACTGCCTCATTCAAGCAGAGAACAAGGACATTCTACTACAGCATCTGGCGTTTGTGAAAATACTTTTAACATGCCTAGGGTACACAGTCAACGAAAAGAAATCAAAACTAGTACCATCTCAAGAGGTAATATTCCTGGGTGCAAGCTTAAATACAACTACCCAGATGGCTTATCTCACTTCAGACAAACAAAGGCAACTGACTACCTATTTCAAGGGAATGGCAACAAAGGCCCAGTTATTTGCAAGAAAAATTCTGCAGGCTTCATGGCATCCTGCATCCTACTAATTCCATATGCAAGACTGCATATGAGGAAACGTCAGTGGTACCTAAAAAGTGTCTGGACACATTGCCACAGCCTGGAAACAATGATTATTCTCATTCCCTACCTGCAACAGAAGTTTCGATGGTGGGCAAAGGCTTGTTACCAAAACAAGGGACAGCCATTCTCACTAGCCCCAGCCAGGCAGAACCTAACAATGGATGCATCAGATTATGCCTGGGGGGCCCACATGGCAGGAAGAGGCATCCAGGGCACTTAGTCCACAAATCAAATGCATCTACATATCAATCAAAAAGAGATGCTAGCTGTTCAAAATGCCCTAACAGCCTTCAAGGACCTAATTCATCCGGGACGACTACTGATAGACAACACCACGGTCATGTGGTACAACCCCATTTGCAGACTAGCCATGGCTTTATGGGACACAGCATTGACTTGCCAAGTTCATCTGCAGGCACAATTCCTGCCAGGAAAGGAAAATACTCTGGCAGACGAACTAAGCAGAAACCTCATGGATCCCCACGAGTGGCACCTGGATCCACAAGTCTTCAGCATGATAACCAAGACATGGGGACACCCGGGCATAGATCTGTTTGCCTCCACTCACAACTATCAACTAAAAGGATTCTGCACAAGGACTTA
The DNA here is from genome assembly GCF_019279795.1 of Protopterus annectens. NCBI lineage: Eukaryota > Metazoa > Chordata > Ceratodontiformes > Protopteridae > Protopterus > Protopterus annectens. The sequence continues at coordinate 1,347,095,458 of NC_056733.1, read as the reverse complement.
TCACAGACAAACATGTAAAGTGGACGCCTTATCTTTCAACTGGAAACAGTATATGCCTTTCCTCCACTGCCTCTCCTCCCCAAGGTATTCCTAAAGGTCAGATAGAAGAAACCAAAAATGATTCTGATTGCCCCAGACTGGCCCCGCCAGTACTGGTATCTGATCTTAAGGAACTTGTCTCAATGCCCAGCCTGGACCTTACTTCAAATACCTCATCTACTGGCCCAACAAAAAATCGGATTCTGCGCAGCCAACTCGGGACTCTAAACCTGGCAGCATGGCTGATTAATGTAGCCATACAAAGCACACCTCTCAGTAAAGCTGTGATTGATGTCATTTTGGAAGCCAGAAGGCCTTATGTCCTTCGGCTTATCCCAGTCAGGGGTCGCCACAGCGGAACACAGGTCCGCTAATGTTTGGCAGAGTATTTTTATGTGCCGAGTTACCAGCCCTAATGCACAGCCTTCAAGGAAGGCATGCCCATTCATGCATGCCTCCACACAGAAGACGCTCGAGCTGAGAATCAAACGGGACAACGTCTTGCTGTGCGACAACAACGCTACCGCAGCACCACTACCGCGAGTTCAGAAAATCCTATGCTGGGAAATGGGAAGAGATTTTGTGCTTGGAACCAAGCTCAAGGAACTGAAGCAAGCTGTACAAAATCTTCCTCAGATTTTGCAATATTTAACTGAGATGCTGGACAAAGGCCTATCTTTTTCATAAATTAAAATTCATGCCTCTGCCATTTCGGCTCATTACAATACAGAGCCACCACTCTTTTCTCATCCTTTATTAAGGCAGTACCTCAGAGGAGCCAAAAATTTAAGGCCTCCAAGGAGATTGCCCATACCTGCATGGGACCTCAATTATGTCTTGGAAAAACTCACCTTACCTCCTTTTGAGCCATTTGCTACTGCGGATATAAAGTTTTTATCTTGGAAAACAGCTCTGTTCCTAGCAATAACCTCTGCAAGATGAGTGTCCGCTACAAGCTGTCATGGCTGTGGAACCTTTTATCATTTTTTATCCAGACAGGGTCTCTCTGAGGACAAACCTTACATTTCTGCCTAAGGTGGTGTCCAGTGTAGCCCTTAACCAAACTATTTATTTACCAGCTTTTTATCCAAATCCACAGAACAAGGGGGAGAAAATTCTGCATTCTTTGGATGTACACAGACAACTTGGATTCTATTTGGACAAAACTAAAGTTTTCAGAAAGACAGAACAATTACTAGTGGCATTTGCTGCAGGATCACAAGGAAAGGCCATCTCCAAGCAGACTATGTCAAAGTGGATAGGCCACTGCATTCGTTTCTGCTACTCACAGCATGGCAAGCCAGTACCTAAGGGCATTAGGCCACATTCAACCAGAGCTGCAGCCACTTCTGCAGCCTTTCTCAGGGGAGTACCAACCAAAGACATTTTAGAAGCTGAAACTTGGGAGTTCAGTACACACCTTTACAAAGCATTACAATCTGCCACTTTACTCTAAATCCTGGGCAGGCTTTGCCACTGCAGATGTTCATCGTGCATACAGCTGCAGTCATTACAGATGGGTTCTCCTGCCGTCAGGCGGGTCCTCGGTCAGCCGAATTCCAAAGTCTTGGTCCGGCATCTGTTGTTGTCACCTTCTTCCCTGACGTCAGTGCGACAGGGGTATATAAGACACGGCCGACACCATTTTCTTCAGTCTTTTTTGCCGCGCGGTGCCCAAAGCAGAAGCAGTTCGCAAGTGCCGGTCGGCCAGCTCCTGAAATTACGAAAATTTGGAAACCGAAGTCTTCTTTAAAGCTAAGTACCCGTTAGAAACTTTTCTTGCCTCAGACCGATGTCAGACAAAGTTAACAATTGTATTTCTTGTGGGAAGCAAATATTGCATAAGGATTTCCATTCCCTCTGTATTCCTTGTTTAGGCCCAGACCACAACGTCTCGGGCTGTCGCTTTTGTGCTACCTTTAATAAACGCACTATTAAGCGTCGGGCGGAGTTCGCCCAGCACTTTTTTGGTAAAGCTTTTAACTATAAAATGTCGTCGGAGACTCAGACTTGCGTTTTGTCCAAAAAACGCAAGGACAAAGACCGACACCACGCCAAGACCGGCTACACGTGGTCCGGTTCTCAGTGAGGCGCCTACGCAGCCCCTGACTACCAACGACGTTTCTCTGGCGGTGTCCTCTGTACCCGAGACCGCAGGTTCCTCGGCCCACACCCTGACTACAGCTACCGAAGCCACTGTGAGTGTTGAACCTCTTAATGTGGACAGATCTACTTCCACCCATGGTGTCTTCAGACCTTCTTCCTTTTCCATCAAGGCCTTTACTAAGTCTAAATCGGCCATGCACTCTCAGAGGCCTGTTGCACAGGGCCCATCTACAGGCCCCATGCCTAAAAAGCAGATGCTCAAAATGGCTAGGATTTAATTACTGTTATCAGGGGTTCCCAACCCCCACTGGACAAGAGACCCAGAGTGGAGGAAGAATCTCCCTCTTTTGACCAGGGCTCCTTTATTTCAGAACATTCTGATGAAGAGGAGCATTCGTACTCCCCTTTTGAAGATTCTGATGCAGAACAGTCCATTCCTTCTGTATCCCCCCCCAGAGGATTTCTCATTCGGGGAAACCTTGCATACCTTGAGGGAACACTTCCACTGGGAAGGCCAGGATTTTTCAGATTCAAAGAAAAGGCTTAGGGAATTTCTTCTACTACCTCAGCACAGGCCTCTGGCGATACCTCCTGTCTTGGACATACTTGATGATGTTTATTCAGAGGCTTGCCTTAATCCGGATTCCCTGCCTCCAGCCCCAGTCAAGCCTGATAGGTACTACAGAGTTCCTAACTCACACCAATTTCTTTACAAAAGCCATAATGCTGACCCAGAAACCATTTCTCAGGGACCCAAGGGAATGAAGGCCTCTACTGCTAAGAATCCATTACCTTCCGAAAGAGAGTCTAGATCCTTAGAAAGGTGGGGAAAAAAGGTATATACCTCGGCCACTCTAGCCATGAGGGCCTTAAATTGTCAGTTCCATATGCTTAAATATCAGCAGTTTCTGTTATCACAATTAAAGAATAAAATGTCACAACCTGAACAACCAGATCTGAAGGAGTTGCAGGATATGATGTATAGTGCAGAACAAGTGGGTAAGCACACCTTGCAATGTGGTTATGATGCTCTAGAGGCCTCAAGTAGAGCTGCAGTTGCAGGATCAGTCATTCGTAGACATGCCTGGCTTAGGGAACAAACCCTGCCTGATCATGCCAAGGCTAAATTACTAGATGCTCCTTTACAAAAGGATGTATTATTTGGTACTAATGCTGAGGAAGTACTAAGGAAAATGGAAGAAAAAGCTAAATCTATGCAAACTGTTAAGGCTTTTCTACAGGTACAACCACCACGTTTTGGTAGAAATTGGCCTACAAAAAACTGGTCCTTTCCAGCCACGGACAAGCCCCAAAGAGGTAGATACAGACGCGGAAGGGGCAGAGGACAATCTCAAGGATCATATAGAGGCAGACAATGGCAACCTCCAGCATCAAGAGGTGGCGAAGACAATGCACAGCAATACAGAAAACAAACCCAATGACTTTCCCCTTTGCATGCCAAACAAGGCTCAAGTGGCAGCACCCTTGGGAGGAAAGCTGGCATTATTTTCAAAAAAAATTGGCATGTTGTCACAAAAGACAAATGGATCCTGGACATTATAAACAGAGACTACAGATTTCATTTTCACACTCTTCCAAAAATGAGAGGCATGCCGAACCTGCCACACAATCAAAGGGCAGAGGCTCAAATACAAATTTCAAAGCTCATGGACATGAAAGCTATTCAAGAGGTACCTACTCACGAGCAAGGTCAAGGTTTTTATTCCAGACTATTCCTGGTACCAAGGAAGGGAACCGATTGGAGACCCATTTTGGACTTATCCATCCTAAACACATTTCTACTAGTACCAAAATTAAAGATGCTCACCTTACAGCAGCTTCTTCCCATGCTGGGCAAGGGGTCTTGGCTGGTAACATTGGACCTCAAGGAGGCATACCTGCATGTCCCAATCAGACAAAGCTGCAGAAGATACCTCAGATTTCTTGCAGGTTCAATCCACTATCAATTCTCTGCATTGCCCTTTGGCTTATCTACTGTGCCCAGAGTATTCACGAAATGCCTGGCATCAGTAATTGCCTACTGCAGACTTCAAGGGATACAAATATACCCTTATTTGGATGACTGCCTGATCCAAGCGGACAGCAAGCACATACTTCTGGAGCATCTGGCTTATGTAACACAGTTATTGAATTCTCTGGGATACACAGTCAACAAAGAGAAATCCAGGCTTAACACCATCTCAGAAAATAATTTTCCTGGGTGCCAACTTGGACACAAACACCCAGATGGCCTATCTTACGCCAGAAAAACAGGGGCAACTAACTCAGTACTTCAAGATACTTGCAAATTGTACCATGCTAACTCCATGGAAAATCCTGCAGGCTCTGGGATTCATGGCATCTTGCATTCTTCTAATCCCATGTGCAAAGTTGCATTGGTTGCTGTCGCCTCTTCCCTGACGTCAGTGTGCCAAGGGTATAAAAGATGCAGCAGACACCATTTTCTTCAGTCTTTCTAGCCCCGAGGTGCCCGAAGCATAAGCAAGTTCGCATGTGCCGGTCGGCCGACTCCTGATATTTTCGTGTTAGAATTTCAGATCCGAAGTCTTCATTAAAAGCGAAGTACCCTGTTGGGGAAACTCTTTTTTCTTGCTCCAGACCGATGTCAGAAAAAGTTAATAATTGCATTTCTTGTGGGAAGCAAATACCTCATAAAGACTTTCATTCTTACTGTATTCCTTGCCTAGGCCCTGACCACGACGTTGCTAGTTGTCAGTTTTGTGCTAGATTTAACCAACGCACTATTAAGAGTCTGTACGATTTTGCATTACCCTATTTTGGCAGAAGATTTAATTATACGATGTCGTCGGATAGCCATCAGACTACCGGAATTCACAAGAAACTCATAGAAAAGGACAGGCATCAGAGGTCCAAAACCGCTTCTTCTAAGCCAGTCGCCGGTTCTCAGTGAGGCGCCTTTGCAGCCCCTGACGCCACTTTAGACCCGCAGGCTGCTACCGACTCCCACGTGGAGTCGACTAGGCCACTGGAAGCTCAAGGTATTGGACCTTCGGAGACTATTCCCTCAGATGGGTCCAGAGCCGCTGAGCAGGCATCTGCTTCTGAGGGTGTTTTTAGACCTACTCAGTTATACATTAAAATGACTTCAGCTTCAAAGGCAAAGACTAAAGCACCTTTAACGACAAAGAAACAAGTACAACAGCCTCATGGACAGGCCTCCATGCCCAAAAAACAGATGCTCAGAATGGCCGAAGACCTTACTTTGATCAGGGGTTCCCATCCCCCGCCTGATAAAAGGCCTAGGCAAGAGACAGAATATGAATCTTCAGATCAGGTTTCAGTTTCATCCGATTCCTCTCCAGCATCAGAATCCTCATAGGGAGGAAGAGAGTATTCCTGATCAGAAGAATCTATCCCTTCAGCCTCTCCTCCTGAGGATTACTCTCTTGGGGAAACCTTGCATACCATGAGGGAGCATTTTCACTGGGGGAAACCTTGCATACCATGAGGGAGCATTTTCACTGGGAGAGCCAAGATTTTTCAGTATCTAAGAAAAGGCTCAAAGACTTCCTTTTACTACCACAACACAGGCCCCTAGCAATTCCACCTGTTAGACATTGTAGATGTATTTTCAGAGTCCAGTCTGACCCCTGACTCCTTACCTCCAGCTCCTGTTAAGCCGGACAGGTACTACAGGGTTCCTGACTCTCATAAATTCCTTTTCAAAAACCCTGCTGCTGCTGACCCAGAAACTATCTCTCAGGGTCCCAAAAGAGTCCAGGCTTCCGCTGCAAAAAACCCTACACCCTCACAGTGATTCAGGAGCATTGGACAGATGGGGTTTCATATGTTGGTGTCTGCAGCATATTATTGGATTGCTTAAACAGAAAATTATGTTGATTCCTGACTGCTGAAAATAAAGGATTTACAGGATTTAATGCATTCTGCTGAACAAGTTGGAAAACATACTTTGTAGTGTGGTTTTGATTCACTAGAGGCATCTTTCAGGGCTGCTGTGACTGCGTCTGTACTTAGAAGGCATTCTTGGCTTAAGGAGCAATCCTTGCCAGATCATGTTAAAGCTAAATTGCTGGATGCTCCCTTAAATCAGGACCGCTTGTGTGGCAACAGAGCAGAAGTACTTAAAAAGATGGAGGCAAAATCTAAATCAATGCAAACTGTTAAAGATTTCCTGCAAGTACAGCCTCCAAGATTTAGTAGGTATTGGCCCTCAAAGAATTGGTCCTTTCCTGTCTCTTCCAGGGCTTCAGTCCAAAACCAGAACCAGTAGAGCACCCAGGCTTCAGTCCCAGGATGCACACAGGACTAAGCAGTGGGAGGCTCCTACTTCCAAATCAGGGAGTAGTAAAACCCCTCCTCCCCCATGGTAAGTGGTCTCAATGACTTTAACACTTCCAAGCACTTCTCAACTGACTGCTTCTTTAGGGGGAAAGATTGCTCTGCAGGCAAAAAACTGGGTACTCATTACCCATGAAAAAGTTTCCCAAGGATACACATTCCACTTCCACACTTTACCAATCCCAAATGGTTGGCCAGATCTACCCCTAAATCAGTGGGCAGAGGCTCAAAAGCAAGATGTTCTTTGTTTCACTGTTGCAGTCATTACATTTGGGTAATCTGCTGGCAGGTTGCCCTCAGTCGGCCTGAATAACAAAGTTTTGGGTCCTGCGTCGGTTGCTGTCTCCTCTTCCATGACGTCACGGGTATAAAACATGCAGCCGACGCCATTTTAATTAGTCTTTCTTGCCGCGCGAAGCAGAAGCAGTTCTCAAGTGCCGGTCGGCCAACTCCTGAAATTTTCGGTTTTCGAGTTTCAGAACCGAAGTCTTCAAACTAAAGCCAAGTACCCCGTTGGGGAAACTTTTTCTTGCTCCTTACTGATGTCAGTAAAAGTTAATAATTGCATTACTTGTGGGAAGCAAATACCTCATAAGGATTTTCATTTGTAGTGTATTCCTTGCCTAGGCCCTGATCACAACGTGCCTTGCTGTCTGTTTTGTGCTAAATTTAACCAACACACTATTAAGCGTCTGTATATCTTTGCTTCTAAATATTTTGGTTCAAGATTTAACTACCCTGAAATGTCGTCTGTTAGCAGTCAGACTACCAGAGTTCACAAAAAACGCAAGGAAAAAGACCGTTTTGGTACAAAACTGACTAAGTTTCTCCTAAGCCAGTTGCCGGTACTCATTGAGGTGCTTTCGCAGCCCCTGATGCCCTCTACTTTTGAGTCGTAAGCCTCTACCGAGACCCATTCAGAGTCCTGTATGCCGCGAGATTCGCAAAGTATTGAACCCGCGGATGTCTCTTCCTTGGATGTGTCCGGAGCCGCTGAATAGACACCGGCTTCTGAGGGTGTTTTCAGGCCTCAACATTGTTATATTAAACAGACGCCATTAACAAAAAAACAGTCAAACTCAACTTTTATGTCTAAAAAACCAACGCATGAGCCATGTGCTCAGGCCCCTATGCCTAAAAAACAAATTATCAAAATGGCTGAAGATTTAACTACCTTGATCGGGGGTTCCCAACCCCCCTTACTAAGAGGCCTAGGCAAGGCACTGATTATGAATCTTTAGATCAGGTTTCCATTTCTTCTGATTCCTCTTCTGATCTGGAATTTTCTATTCCACCTTATGAGGATTATGATGCAGAGGAATCCATCCCATCTGCATCTCCTCCTGAGGATTATTCTTTTGGAGAGACTTTGCATACTTTAAGGGAACATTCTCACTGGGAGAGTCAGGACTTCTCTGAATCCAAAAAGAGGCTTAGGGATTTCCTCCTCCTCCTTCCTCGGCATAGGCCTTTAGCAATACCTCCTGTGTTAGACATTGTTGATGATGTGTTCTCTGACTCAAGCATGGCTCCTGATTCCCTGCCTCCAGCTCCTAGTAAGCCAGACAGATATCACAGGGTTCCTGACTCCCACAGATTTCTTTTCAAAAAGCCTGGTGCTGATCCTGACACTATTTCTCAGGGTCCCAAGGGTGTTGAGGCTTCTACAGCCAAAAATCCTACCCCTTCTGATAGAGATTCCAGGGCGCTGGTAAGAAGGTTTATACGTCTGCATCCTTGGCAATCAGGGCTTTAAACTGCCAGTTTCATATGCTTAAATATCAACAGCATGTTATGGGCTTACTGAAACAGAAATTATTTATTTATGATTGTGTGGAAAATAGTTACAGGATTTATTGCATTCAGCCGAACAGGTTGGAAAGCATACTTTGCAATGTGGTTTTGATTCCTTGGAGGCCACTTGTAGGGCCGCCATTACTGGATCTGTGATAAGAAGGCATGTCTGGCTCAAGGAGCAAAATCTGCCTGATCATGTTAAAGCTAAATTGTTGGATGCCCCTTTGCAGCATGATACTTTGTTTGGTAATAAGGCGGTTTTAAAGAAAATGGAAGACAAAGCTAAATCTATGTAAACTGTAAAAGATTTCTTGCAAGTGCAGCCACCCAGGTTCAGTAGGCACTGGCCTACTAAAAATTGGTCCTTTCCTGTGTCCAACAGAGCCACTCGGGGCAAACCCAGGCACTCAAAAGGCTCCAGATATCAATCACAGGGATCTTGCAGGTCAAAGCAGTGGGGTGCCTCCACCTCCAAATCTGGAGGTAACAAAGCACAGCCCTACAGTAAGCAGTCTCAATGACTTTCCTCTACCATCTCCAAGCACTTATCTTTTGGCAGCCCACTTGGGGGAAAACTAGGACTTCATGCCCAAAATTGGCAGTTAATTAACCAGGACAAGTGGGTATTAAACATAGTATCCCAGGGGTACAGATTTCATTTCCATACTTTGGATGGCCAGATGTACCACAAAACCAGTGGGCAGAGGCCCAGAAATGAGTCATGTCCCTCATGGATATGGGGGCTTTTCAACCAGTACCAGAAAAGGACAAGGATTTTATTCAAGACTTTTTCTGATGCCCAGAAAAGACCATTCATGGCGTCCAATACTGGACTTATCGATTCTGAACACTATGTTCATCGTGTTTCACTGTTGCAGTCATTACTCTTGGGTTATCCTGTTGGCAGGCTACCCGCAGTCGGCCCGAGTTCCAAAGTCTAGGTCCGGCGTCGGTTGCTGTCGCCTCCTCCCTGATGTCAGTGCGCCAGGGGTATAAAAGATGCAGCCGATGCCATTTTCTTCAGTCTTTCTTGCCATGTGGTGCCCGAAACAAAAGCAGTTGGCAAGTGCCGGTCGGCCGACTCCTGACATTTTCAAAACTGAATTTAAGAACCAAAGTCTTCATTAAAGCCAAGTACCCCATTTGAGAAACTTTTTTCTTGCTCCAGACAGATGTCAGAAAAAGTTAACAATTGTATTTCTTGTGGGAAGCAAATACCTCAAGGATTTTCGCTCTTACTGTATTCCTTGCCTAGGTCCTGATCACAACGTTGCTAGCTGTCAGTTTTGTTATAGATTCAACCAACGCACTATCCAGCGTTGGTTCGATTTTGCTTTTCATTACTTTGGTCGAAGATTTAATTATATAATGCCGGCGGAGCAGCCGACTACCGGAGTTAACAAAAAACACAAGGATAGGCATCCGAGGTCCAAAACCGACGAAGCCTCTTCTAGGCCAGTCGCCGGTTCTCAGTGAGGCGCATTTGCAGCCCCTGACACCCGCTACCTGAGCCACAGGCCGCTACAGACTCCCACGTGGAGCCAGCTGGGCCTCTGGATACTCAAGGTATTGGACACTCTGAAATCAATCCCTCAGATGGGTCCGGAACCGCTGAGCAGGCATCGGCTTCTGAGGGTGTCTTCAGACCTACACAACTATATATTAACCCATCCTCAGCTTCAAAGGCAAAGACTAAAGCAGTTCTAAAGACAAAGAAACAAGTACAGCATTCTCCTATTCAGACTCCATGCCTAAAACCAGATGCTCAAAATGGACGAAGACCTAATTACTTTGATCAGGGGCTCCCATCCCCCTCCTGATAAGAGGCCTAGGCAAGAGACAGAGTATGATTCTTCTGATTCCTCTTCTGAACAGGATTTCTCCATGCTTCCCTATGAGGATTCTGATGCTGAAGAATCCATTCCTTCAGCCTCCCCTCCTGAGGACTATCCCTTTGGGGGAACACTGCATACTATGAGGGAGCATTTCCACTGGGAGAGCCAAGATTATTCTGAGTCCAAGAAAAGGCTCAGAGACTTCCTGCTTCTTTCTCGGCATAGACCCCTTGTCATTCCTCTTGTTTTAGACATTGTAGTAGATGTATTGTCAGAGTCCGGACTATCCCCTGACTCTTTAGGCACTTGCTAAGCCAGACAGATACTACAGGGTCCCGGATTCTCATAAATTCCTATATAAAAACCTCGCTGCTGACCCAGAAACTATATCTCAGGGTCCCAAGGGGGTTAAAGATTCCACTGCAAAAAACCCTGTCCCCTCTGATAGGGATTCTAGGGCTCTAGACAGATGGGGGTATACATTTCTGCCACCCTGGCTGTAAGGGCTTTAAATTGTCAATTTCATATGCTTAAATATCAGCAATATTTAATGTCACTACTTAAATAGAAAATGTTGACAAATACTGAATGTTCAGAGAACAAGGAATTGCAGGATTTATTGCATGCAACTGAACAAGTGGGAAAGCATACTTTGCAATGTGGTTATGATTCACTGGAGGCCTCTTGCAGGGCCGCTGTTACAGGTTCTGTTATTAGAAGGCATGCTTGGTTAAAGGAACAAAATCTGCCTGATCATGTTAAAGCAAAATTATTAGATGCACCATTACAGCATGATACTTTGTTTGGTACTAAAGCAGAAGAGGTGTTGAAAAAATTGGAGGATAAAGCAAAATCCATAGAGACAGTCAAGGATTTCTTACAGGTACAGCCACCCAGGTTTAGCAGGAACTGGCCTTCTAAAAATTAGTCCTTTCCAGTGTCAGACAGACCACAAAGAGGCAGATACAGGTGGCCCAGAGGCAGATCTCAGCCCCAAGGCTTATACAGGCCTAAACAATGGGGTGCTCCTACCTCCAAAAACAGAGAAGACAAATCACAGCCTTACAGGAAACAGTCCCAATGACTTTCCTCTACCAGTTCCAAGCAGTTTCCTTTTGACAGCCCCCTTAGGGGGAAAACTAGCTCTTTTTTCATCAAATTGGCAAATGGTTACCCAAGACAAATGGGTTCTGAACGTGTCCCAAGACTACAAGTTCCATTTTCACACCCTACCAAGGCCAAAGGGCATGTCAGACCTGCCACACAGTCAATGGGCAGAGGCACAAAAACAAATTACAGCCCTCATGGACATGAGGGCCATTCAGCAAGTACCACAAGAGCAGGGCAAGGATTTTACTCCAGACTTTTTCTAGTACCCAGGAAGGACAAAAACCTGGACACCAATTCTGGACCTATCTATACTAAATATGTTTCTGGAAGTTCCAAAATTCAAGATGTTGACTCTTCAGCAGCTACTGACCATGCTGGGCAAGAGGGCTTGGCTAGTAACTTTGGACCTAAAAGAGGAATACCTGCATGTCCCAATCAGACAGTCTTGCAGAAGATACCTCAGATTCAAAGCTGGCTCAATGCATTACCAATTTTCTACACTGCTCTTTGGCTTATCTACTGCGCCCAGGGTCTTTACAAAATGCCTGGCACCAGTAATTGCGTTTTGCAGACAAAAAGGAATACAAATTTATCCCTACTTGGACGATTGCCTAATTCAAGCAGAGAACATAGACACTCTTCTAAAGCATCTGGTGTTTGTAAAAAGATTACTAATTGGCCTAGGGTACACAGTAAACGAAAAGAAATCAAAACTAGTACCCTCTCAAGAGATAATATTCCTGGGCGCAAGCTTAAATACAACTGCCCAGATGGCTTATCTCATGCCAGACAAAAACAACTGACTACTTACTTCAAGAAATTGGCAGCAAAAACCCCCCACTTATCTGCAAAGAAAATCCTGCAGGCCTTGGGTTTCATGGCATCCTGCATTCTACTAATTTCATATGCCAGACTGCATATCAGGAAACTACAATGGTATCTGAAAAGTGTTTGGACTCTGCATTGTCACAGCCTGGAGACAGTAATTGCACTCATTTCCTGCCTACAGCAGGAGTTTCGATGGTGGGCAGAAGCCTGTCACCACAACAAGGGTCTGCCATTCAGTTTACCCACAGCCAGACAGACACTGACAACGGATGCATCATATTATGCCTGGGGGGCCCATATGGCAGGAAAATATATTTGGGGCACATGGCCTACAAACCAGATGCATCTTCACATCAATCAAAAAGAGATGCTAGCTGTTCAAAATGCCATGACAGCTTTCAAGGACCTGCTTCATCCAGGACAAAGACAGACAACACTACAGTCATGTGGTGTAAAAACAAGCAGGGAGGTGGTACTTCCTACCCCCTCTGCAGACAAGCAATGACATTATGGGACACAGCATTAGCCTTTCAAATTCACCTGCAAGCACAATTCCTGCCAGGAAAAACAAATACTCTGGCAGACGAACTAAGAAGAAACCTCATGGATCCCCACGAATGGAAACTGGATCCACAAGTCTTCAGGATGACAATAAGGAAATGGGGATGCCCAGACATAGATCTATTTGCCTCCCCTCACAACTGTCAATTTCAGAGATTTTGCACAAGGATTTACCACAAGCAAGCATGGAAAGTGGACGCCCTATCATTCAGCTGGAAAAATCTAACAGTATATGCTTTTCCCCCACTATCTCTCCTTCCCAGAGTACTCCTAAAGGTCAAGAGAAGCCAAAAATGATTCTGATTGCACCAGACTGGCCACGCCAGCACTGGTACCCAATCCTGAAGAGCTTATCTCAAGGTCCAGCACTGATACTTCCTCAAACGTCTCACTTGCTGACCCAACAAAACAATCCGATCCTGCACAGCCAACTCAGGACCTTAAATCTGGCAGCATGGTGGATAATGTAGCCATTCTGAACACTCCTCTTTCAAAAGCTGTTATGGATGTTATCTTGGAGGCCAGGAGGCCCAGTACCAGAAAGTCTTATGCAGAAAAATGGAAAAGATTCTGTGCTTGGAACCAGGAGCAAGGCATTGACACGACTGTACCAAACATTCCTCAGATTTTACAATACCTGACTGAGATGCTGAACAAAGGCCTTTCTTTCTCATCAGTTAAGATTCATGCCTCTGCCATTTCTGCACACTTACAATACGGAACCACCTATCTTTTCTCACCCTTTAATAAGGCAGTACCTCAGAGGGGCCAAAAACATTAGGCCTCCAAGGAGAGCACCAGTTCTGGCCTGGGACCTCAGTTTTGTTTTGGAAAAATTCACACTGCCTCCTTTCGAGCCAGCATCAACAGTGGATATTAAATTCTTATCCTGGAAAACAGCTCTGCTCCTAGCCATTACCTCTGCAAGGCGAGTCTCGGAGTTACAAGCACTCATGGCTGTGGAACCCTTCATAATTTTTCATCCAGACAGGGTTTCTCTGAGGACAAACCCTACATTTATGCCCAAGGTTGTGTCCAGTATGACCCTCAATCAAACCATTCACTTGCCTACCTTTTACCCAAATCCACAGAACAAGGATGAGAAAATTCTGCATTCTTTGGACATACACAGGCAGTTACATTTCTACTTGGACAGAACTAAAGCTTTCAGAAAGACTGAGCAACTTGTCATATGCTGCAGGATCACAAGGAAAGGCTATCTCAAAACAGACTATTTCTAAATGGATAGGCCATTGCATCCATTTCTGCTGTTCTCAACATGGCAAATCAGTGCCCAAGGGCATTAGGCCTCATTCCACCAGAGCAGCAGCCACTTCAGCAGCCTTCCTCAGGGGAGTACCAACCAAAGAAATCTTAGAGGCTGCAACTTGGAGTTCAGTGCACACCTTTACAAAGCACTACCACTTGCATCTCTACTCTAGTCCAGAGCAGGCTTCACAACTGCAGTTCTGCAGGGCCTCATAGCCTCTCCTAATCCTATTTAGCCCAGCCACCCTTCCTCAGCTTTGGGATTCAACCCAAGAGTAATAACTGCAACAGTGAAACACGATGAACATAGTACAGTTGTGTACCTACCATAAATGTAGTGTATTCACTGTTGCAGTCCAGGTTACCCACCCACCTTCCCCCTTCTCTTTGCTGGGACTTATCTGCACTTCTCTATCCTATGCAACCTTTTTGGTGTATTTGCTTGTAGATGAAGGAAATGTTATTTTTGTGTGTGCATTTCTTATTGATATATTTTTCAGCCTACCTATTTGGGGCACCTGACATCTGGGGCAAGAAAAAACTGAAGAAAATGGCGTCTGCTGCATCTTTTTATACCCCTGGCGCACTGTCCTCCGGGAGGAGGTGACAGCAACCGACACCGGACCTAGACTTTGGAACTCTGCCGACTGCGGGTAGCCTGCCAGCAGGATAACCCTAGAGTATTGACTGCAACAGTGAATACATTCTTAACATCTACATTTATGGTAGGTACACAACTGTACTTGGACATTTCAAAATGCTGACTTTACAACAGCTACTGCCTGTGCTGGGCAAGAATGCTTGGTTAGTAACTCTAGACTTGAGAGGCATACCTGCATATCCAAATAAGAGAATCTTGCAGAATATACCTCCTCTTCAAAGCAGTTTTTTTGCATTACCAATTCTCTGCACTGCCCTTTGGCTTATCTACTGTGCCCAGGGTCTTTACAAAGTGCCTGGCACCAGTAATTGCATTTTGCAGACAAAGAAACATTCAAATTTATCCTTATCTGGACGATTGTCTCATTCAGGCAGAGGACAAAGACACTCTATTCTTCAACATCTGGCGTTTGTAAAAAGACTTCTAGCATGCCTAGGGTACACCATAAACGAAAAGAAATCACAACTGGTACCCTCTCAAGTAATTACATTCCTGGGTGCAAGCTTGAGTACAACTGCCCCAGATGGCTTACCTCACGCCAGACAAATGCAATTGACAACATACTTCAAACAAATGGCAACAAAAACCCAGTTATCTGTAAGACAAATTCTGCAGGCTTTGGGGTTCATGGCATCCTGCATTCTACTAATTCCATATGTGAGACTGCATATGAGGAAACTTCAATGGTACCTAAAAAGCTTATGGAGTCAACATGGTCACAGCCTGGAAACAAATGATTCCTCTCATTTCCTGCCTACAACAGGAGTTTCTTTGGTGGACAGAGACATGTCACCAAAACAAGGGACTGTCATTCACTCTACCCCCTGCCACCCAAACCTTAACAGATGCATTAGACTATGGTGGGGAGGCCCACCTGGCAGGGAGATGCATTCAGGGCAAATGGAGCCCAAACCAAATGCATCTGCATATCAACCAGAAAGAAATGCTAGCTGTTCAGAATGCTCGGACAGCCTTCAAGGACTTATTTCATCCAGGACAACTACTGATAGACTGACAACACCACAGTTATGTGGTACATAAACAAGCTTGGGGGTATCCATTCCTACCCCCTTTGCAGACTAGCCATGGCTTTGTGGAGCATGGCCTTGACTTACCAAATACATCTTCAAGCTCAGTTCCTGCCAGGAAAGCAAAATACTCTGGCAGACGACCCAAGTAGAAATCTTATGGACCCGCACGAATGGAAACTGTATGCACAAATCTTCAGCATGTTAACACAGAAATGGGGAAGGCCAGACATAGATCTATGTGCCTCTCCAAAACTATCCGTTGGACATATTCTGCACAAGAACTCCTCACAAAAAAGCATGGAAAGTGGATGCTGTGTCCTTCAGCTGGAAAAACCTATCGGTCTATGCCTTTCCCCCTCTGCCTCTACTCTCCAAGGTCTTACTAAGAGTCAGACAGGAAAAAACAAAAATGATTCTAATTGCTCCGGACTGGCCTCGCCAACACTGGTACCCGCTTCTAAGGAATATGTCACGCACCTTCCTCCGTGGTACTTGCCTCAAACACCTTATCTACTGTCTCAGCAGAACTGTCAAATTCTGCACACTCCATTCCAAACTCTGAATCTTGCAGCATGACTAAACTAATTATTCAAACCACATCTCTCAGTAAACCTGTGATGGATGTCCTTTTGGAAGCCAGAAGGCCTAGAAAATCTTGTGCTGATAAATGGAAGAGATTCTGTGCTTGGAACTAAGCACAAGGAATAGACACAGCAAAGCCCAAGATTCCTCAGATTTTACAATACTTAACTGAGATGCTTGACAAGGGCCTATCTTTTTTTCAATAAAAATCCATTTGCCATCTCGGCTCATTACAGCACAGAGCCTCCCCTCTTATCTCAGAGGGGCCAAAAATGTAAGGCCTCCCAGGAGAACACCAACTTCTGCATGGGACCTCAATTTTGTGCTGGAAAGACTCACCCTGCCTCCTTTTGAACCAGCAGCTACTGCAGATATAAAATTTGTATCTTGGAAGACTGCTTTTCTTTTGGCAGTCACTTCAGCTAGAAGGGTTTCAGAACTACAGGCTCTCATGGTAGTGGAGCCTTTCATTATATTATACCCGGACAGGGTGGCCCTCGGGGCCAATCCTTCTCTTATGCCTAAGGTGGTATCCAGTGTGGTTCTTAACCAAGACCATTCACCTGCCAACATTTTTCCCAAATCCACAGAACAAGTGGGAACGGATTCTGCATTCATTGGATGTACACAGGCAACTAAGATTCTATTTAAACAGGACAAAATCTGTAAAAGTCTGCGTAATTGCTCATAGCATTTGCTGCAGGATCAGAGGGGAAGGCTATATCAAAGCAGACTATTTCTAAATGGATAAGCCACTGCATTCGTTTCTGATATTTGCACCATGGTAAACCTGTGCCCAAGGGGATCAGATCCCATTCCACCAGGGCTGCCTTTACTTCAGCAGCTTTTCTCAGAGGGGTCCCTACCAGAGACATTCTAGAAGCTGCTACTTGGAGCTCAGTTCATACGTTCACAAAGCATTACCATTTACCTCTTTTCTAAATCCAGGGCAGGCTTTGCCACTGCAGTCCTGCAGGGCCTTATAGCTGCTCCTAATGCTGTTTAGTTCCATCCTCCCATCCATAGCTTTGGGATTCTACCCAAATGTAATGACTGCAACAGTGAAACACAAAGAACATAGTACAGTTGTGAACACTTACCATAAATGTAGATGTTTATTCACTAGTGCAGTCTGGGTTACCCACCCACCATCCCCCATTCTATACCTTTTCTTTCCTTCACTATACTCAAAAGCCTTTTGTGGTGTATTTGCTTTTAGTTGAAGGTAAATTTTATGTTTCTAAGGTGCTGTTATATATTTACAGTTTATATATTGTGCTGCCCATTTGGGGGGCACCTGACATCTGGGGCAAGAAAAAAATGATTTAAAATGGAGTCTGCTGCATGTTTTATACCCCTGACGACCTGACTTCATGGAAGAGGAGACTGCAACCGACGCAGGACCCAAGGCTTTCTTATTCAGGCCGACTGAGGGCAACCTGCCAGCAGATTACCCATATGTAATGACTGCAACAGTGAATACACTCTAACATCTTCATTTATGGTAAGTGTACACAGTTGTACTTTCTTTCAAGTATAAGGGCTATTCAAACTGTCCCAGAAGAGGAAAGGGGACCAGGTTACTACTCGAGACTTTTTTCTGGTGCCCAGAAAAGACCACTCTTGGCATCCTTTCCTGGATCTCTCTATCCTAAACACCTTTTTGGTGATCCTAAAATTCAAGATGCTAACTCTTCACCAGTTGCTTCCTATGCTAGGCAAGGATGCCTGGTTGGCAACACTGGATTTAAAGGAAGCCTACCTGCACATCCCAATCAGGGAATCTTGCAGAAGATAC